>NC_071091.1:76824423-77099423 GCF_027358695.1 Spea bombifrons | reverse complement strand
GCTATCAACCTCAGTACTAGAAGAAAGTCTGCGTTGATTTAAATAACTATTTAAAGTTAATAAAGTACGCGCAAAAAGGAAGAACTGCCCTTATATCGCCAAACAACTTCTATCTTTGACAACCAGATAATTGCTGGATAGGTATCTGTAGTTCAACAACTGTTGGGGATAACCCCATTTAAATGGCAATAAATGTACCTTGAATAGTCGTTTGCATTTTGTCAATAAAGCCGATTAACTCTTGAGTCTTATTCAGAGTTCTGATGGTGGCATTGTTCAGTGCTTCTCCATCACCTATCACCTGCTCCATCTTAGGGAAAAGTAAACATGTATGATTTAGATTTTTTAAAATGCAAAACAAATTACATTTAAGTTGTAGAACAATGAGCAATGTATAGATCATTTTGAACCATTTAATAATATCACTGAATCTTAAACGCTCCAAAGCACCTGTATGTAATAAAATATTTTACATAATTAACCTAATTTTAATTGATCTCGCAGGATAGATATACGAATTTCATAAAGCAAAAAAAAAGAAATACTACAGTGCTCTGAAAAGGTATTTATTGTAATTATGTCTGTGTGTGTCTAGTGAAATTAAACCCAATTATCTATTATATTTGGTTAATTGGTTTAGTATCTAAGGGGGCAAGGGTCAGATTTTTTTTCCTTCTACAAATGAAAAGATCATTTAAGAACTGCACGTTATCTTTGCCTAATATTAAAATTATTTGGATGATCAAAAAAAAAAAAAAAAAAAAATGGTGACAAATATGCAAAAATAGAAATTGGGGGCAATTGCGTTTTTGTAGCACTATATGTATTGACCTTATTAGACACATATGAGGTCTACTTTTTAATATTTGCTTTGCTAGATTTTACATTAAGAAATAGACGTAAATAGAATTAAAGCTGTCCAAGGTATAACAAAGCAAACTTCATATTATGGCGATCTTAATAAAAGAGGCACTGTAGGAAAATCAATCTGCAGATTATGGCGTGTACTCACGTGCTGCTCAAGTTGGAGGGTGTCTTTAGACAAAGAACTGAGCTGCTCCATTGTCTTGTCCAGGGATATTATTGGGCTGACTCTTATTGGCACAGACTCCTGAAAAACAATCCAAATTTGTCTAGTTATTGAGAATATTGAGAAACGTGACTTAAAACTACACATTTTACTTGCATAAACCTAGATAAAAATAATGTAAACTTTACTTGGGAATATACCTAACAGATGGAATATACCGTATGTACATATGAAATAAATGAATATGTGTTTTTAGTCAAATACATTTAAAAAAATGTAATGATGACATTAACCTGACTGAGAAATATAAGAGATTCCAGAGATGCCATAATAAATGCTCATGGACCTTGGACAGGAATACAAATCAAATCTGTACTTCTCCAGCCTGAACATACATGGATTATTATTATTTATTGTTTTATATAGCGCCATCAAATTCCGTAGCGCTGTACAATGGGTGGACAGGACATAACAAGTAGTATATAACATAACAAATTGACTTACAGAGACAACAGGTGAGGAAGGCACTGATCAAACAAATTTACAATCTAGAGATACAAGCCTAAAACATGCAGAAATGTATAAATGGCCAAAGAACAGGGTATTTTATAGATAGATAGATGCTATTTACTTTCAGTTTATTTAATGTGTGACTTTCAACACTTTGTATTATTTTTTTTTTCCGGGCAGACCTCAAAATAAAGTGATTGCTGTTGATTTAGACTTTAAGAGCTGTTGCGTTTCAGCTATGTGCTCATAACCTTTCAATAAATCCTGTGAGCCCTTTCCATGAACCTCAATGTTTGTTGTATCTTAATCTCCTATCAACCATCGTTTTTGGCTTTTAAGGCATATTTAAATATGTATTAAAATTATATTTGCATATAATTGCCTCTGGTAATTGGCGAACATCATGCTCTAAGCCGGGACCTGATTACATTACGGAGAGAGCAGCAACTTCATCTACAGATCCAATTTGAACAGTTTCAAGAACATCATAAAGACCCTTTATTAGATTTTATCCAGTTTTCCCCGATCTGGACAGTATCAGCCACAACTTGTCTACAGAGAGCAACTACATTATTTGTACGGAGGGATGGAGGGAAACTTAAAGTAACATAATTAATATTTATTAAAACACGTTCTTATTCACAAAGCTGCCTATGTTATAATATTTCATTTGCAATCTAATGTTGTTGATTAAAATTAAACTAGACCCACATTCTACATATATCTACCATTTCTTCTGGGAGGCTGTTCCACTTATCTGCCACTCTTACAGTAAAGTATAACTTTCTTATAAGTCTATATTACAGATGGATGGATGAAACATGATGAAAGCAAGCGATAGATAGATAGATAGATAGATAGATAGATGATAGATAGATAAATACCTAATCAAATACCGCCATATCTGGTTGAAATATGTGTTATACGTTTTGAGTAAGATACCTTAAAGTGCTTTGTCACATTTTCCAAGTTGAATAGAGTTTGATGAGGTGGTCTACCAATACCGGTCATATTAAAAGAGAAGATGGCCTGGTGCAAACTATCCAAATCATCAAGTAATGTTCCAGTGCAATCATCATCACAAGCTGGAAATAAAAGAACAAATAAATGGTCAAAGCCATGGACAGGCAGGAAACAGCTTGAGTACTTTATACCCCAGTAGTATTAGATCATTTTATTAAGGTGCACTGAAGAAGTGGTGTTAAGATATATCTATTAAGAAGTGTTGCATGGATCCTACAATAATAGACTCAACAGGTTCTAAAAAACCCTTTACTTCCAATCAAAGGGCAGCACTACTATGTAGCAGCTTGGCCCGTCACTATGTATTATCACACGCAGGACACCACTGAAACAGGCTTGGGTAAGTTTCCCTGAACGTCTCACATTAATAACGTTATCCCACACAATGAGCACGAAGCATCTAGTAAGAGTTGGTGAAGGAATCGTTAAACAGCATTAAATAACGAGGACACTCTTTACCCGTATCTAATTATAATATGAAATAAAACATATTCAACGGTTTCATATCTTATTATGTTTGGGTCACATGAAGTGCGATTTATTAGGTGCACCACTAGTGGCAAGGGTGACCGCCTAATTTTTGGCTTAGATTGGCCATTGTACCGAAATGTACTTGTTCGTGCCTCTGATCCATCACTTTCCTTGCATTATTAAACTTTTTCGACTATGTGTGTGAACTGGTTCTTTTGACTTATAAGTTGCTCTTATCACAGCGTCATTCCCCGTCCACCCAACTCTATATACCTATGTCAAAGGTCCCTTTCTTCCACTAACAAAATAGCTAGGTTATCGGCACAGTATAGAGTGTACTGATGTGTGTTACTTACATATACATTCTTCTTCCAAAAGAATGTGTCTTAATTCACAAGTATCACAAAGACGGCCAGTTACTCCTGTTTTGCAAATGCACTGGCCGGTTAGCCGATCACATTCATTATTCAATGAGCCGCTTGGGTTGCAGTCACATTTCTGGCAGAAGCCATCAGGCTCATTTGGATTTCCGTAGTAGCCAAGAGAACACCTACATGTTACAAAACAATAACATATACAGAATACATTATTAAATACTTTATGTTTGCACCATAACTCCCTTGCATCATAAGTAGCTATTGTTAAAGAAAATGTCAAGTTCTTATTTTAGCGTCTTTTAAATAACTGAACTGGTCCAACTTTTCTAGTGTTTCTGTGAAGCCCAACAGCTTGGCCAACACCGACAACCTGGCTTGTTTCATAGGCTTCAGTGATAATAGCATTTACAGGAGCCATTGAGTTTAGTGCTCGCCTCAAGCTTTAGGAAAATTGATAGGGTTTTGGTCCAAAAGATGACAGGGTCTTTTGCTGAAGATGGCATAAGCTATTGGGAAAACACAGAAAAGTATGTCTTCTTTGTTGTTTTCAATGTTCGCCCCCCAAAAAAAGAGTAAAAACTGACTGTAATACTCTCTTTTCAATAGCACATATGGTCCTTACCTTTCACAGTATCGCCCTTCATATCCAGGTAGACAGGCATCACAACGGAAATCATTAATACCTTCTAGGACGCATGTGGGGCTAAAACTAGGAACATAAACAGTAAAAGGGAGTTTAAAATGTTTAACAATTCTTCTCACAATTTATAGCGCAGAACTGCATACTGTCATATTAGAGCAGATTTTATTTCTCTATGTTTATATTTTTATACTTAATTTCTCTAATTTGCTAATACAGCATGTAATCAGAGCTATATTACCCTAGTCAGCTTCCAAGGACAGGAGACCTGAGAAGAATGCCAGCCTCAAACGGCCTATTGAGCCCCAGCTAGGAGGTTTAAGAGATCAATCTACTCAACACAGCACATTGTTTTGGGAGAAGGAAGAGGTCTGAACTTCTCCGTCATGCTTCCGCGTGCAACTGAATATTTAGTGCCAGAATATGGTGTCATGCGCAGACATCATCTATCTATATGCAGAGGTGGAGTGGTCAGACAGATCTATACCACCGTAAAGGTAGTCATTCAGACACTTGAACTCTGTATTCCACTGTACAACTTAGTACCCCATTTTCACAAAAGCTTCTAAGTAGGACATTGATGTTAAGCATATATTTTTGGCTCATTTGCAGATGCTTCAAGATGCCTTCTTATGGTTATTTCTCAACAATATAATTGCGGTTTATGATACCAAATCATGTTGATTCCAGCATTAATGCTAAGAGGACTAGAAACTGACACCATCAGAAAAGATTCTAAAAAAAGCAATATTAAAACATAAATATCTGATTTGTGGAGTAATGGCAGACAAGGAAGAAGACTGTACACACATTTCAACATAAAATAGGTGTTTAGATGTAAAATTACCTCTGGCTGTTGCCCTTGGGACAAGCACACAATGAGCAATCTGCAATTGACCCAGTTACTTTCCCATAGTAGCCAGGAGCACATAGATGGCAGTGGTCACCAGCTGTATTATCTTGGCAGTCCTGCAACATGACAGCAAACCAACAATCAGCATTGCCTATAACTGGTTGTCGCTGGTAATACACTAATCCTTCACTTAATACTGCAGCAAGGAGGTTCTATAACAATGTACCCACTTTCAGGTAATGATCAGGGAAATTGGTGAAATCTGACAGTATGGTTTTTAGACTGGTCGATGCATGTTATCTATTGCTATAAGGCATATGTTTTTATGAAAGACACTTTTTTGCACTCGGAGATTGATTTTTTTGTTCACTATGCGGTGTTAGACATGTGAGCATAGCTAAATATTAGCTCCAAAGAAGGGGCCTATGGGATTTTGAAAAGTTATGGTATTTTATTAACATGTTGGCCCGCTAATGGCTGTATCTATTGTGAGACTGTGAGCCCCAGGGAGTTGATTGGCATGGCATCTGGGTACAGCTGCTATGCAGATTATACATATGGGTCCCTGGGGTGGAGCAATTGGAGAGCAGGGTGGGCCAATGCTCCATTTCCCCCATTTTGTGGAAATTCCATGCCAGGTTTTCCAGGAGGCAAGAAGTCCACAGGATCCGGTCCGGGATTCCTATGGGGCCGGCATAAGGCACAGGTGCTGGACATTAAAAACCCCTGGAGCCTGATACTCAGAGAGACTGTTGGGGGGAGAGGAAGTTCCCTGTGCTCCCAGGGCAAGGAGAGGCCCTGAAGAAGACAATCCCTGAGCCAAGTGAGGCAATACCTGCCTGGACGTTTTGTGTGTTGTCTGGGGGAGGTTTTCCAGAGCCTGGCGTAGCTGGGTCTGGCTGGCAGGTTGAGTTAGTGGGTGATTAGGCTGGTCAGTCTGGACCAGCATAGTTAAGTTAGAGAGGGCTCCAATTGGGAGCTAGGTTTTCTTTTTATGATTTGGTTTTTGGGGTTTAAGCGGTTAAAATAAAGCGCTGTTTTGTTCAAAGCTACTGTTCCTGACTCTGATTGCCCTAGAGGACTGTGCTTAGGACCCCTAAAAGTGACATGTATGGCCCTCATGCTATAGGGTTTGTCACACTATTTTTATTGAATGGGAAATTGGGATTATACAGTAAATTATTGCAAATTATTAAAATATTAACCAACTCTCTGGTGGGGGAGTCGTAGGATAAAATTGTACAACGCCAGTGGGTATTACATGCAATAACATTCACCTTAGTCATCTGGCTTGATCTACTATCATATAAACTAATATTTAAATGCTCAAACAGACATAACCACAAATGGAAAAATATTTATCTAGATGGTCCAGAGTTACAGTTTTGCACATACATTCAGAATCATACAAAATACCCCTGATTTTACTTATATATAACATAGGTAGACTTGAATAAATGAAAATATTGTTTCAATTGTAAATGTTGACTGACCCCTTCAATGTGAGGCAATATTAAGATATGAAATAATATATAAATACGATGTAAATACTGAAAATATATTATCTCTCAAGGACCCTAAAATTGACAAGTTTTCACCCTAATTTTATTCTAACATTATTTTAATGTTAGTTATTAATGTAATTACAATGTAGAATGCATTATCATAAATGAGACTGAAATGTAATATATCTGGCTGCTTTGAGATCCTGTATAATGTTACATACCATGCATCTGCCAGTATCTGGATCACAGATCTCGCTGTGGTTGCTGCACTGACAGGGGACACAGGGAGGGTTTTGGAAACGTAACCCTAAGATACTGATTTCTGAGAGCTTCTCTCTATAGTATCCAGGTGCACACTCCTAAAGAAAGAAAAAAATGGGGTGAAAAGGGTAAATCCATTGTTTTTGAAACGGCAGAATAAAATTCTACTTTTTGGAAATGCAACCTACCTGACATGAAAGTCCTCTATAACCAGGGGGGCACTCGCAGACCTCAATGAGATGAGCAGCTTCTCGGCCAGAATGCATGTCTGATGTCTCCACCGCAATCTCCATTGATATATTAGAGATCCTAGGAATGTTAAAAAAAAGAGGAAAATAATAGGAATTTAACACAGAATGAACACATTAACTGATGACCTGATGTTTTACAAGCACATAAGTATAACGTGACTGTGATTTATGTACATAATTTACTAAATCTTTACCTGCTTTGTTGTAATCCATATCCATAAGATGCTTTGATTAGAATGTAATCAATGTTGTTTAAAACATACATGAAATCTGATCTTGTTACAGTCTGTTCAGAATCAAAATACCTCCAGTTATTCTGCAAATGACAAGCAAATAAAGGAAACATTCAGTGAAGTTAAATGGTAACCATTACATTGGATTAAACAAAAACACAGTTCCAGAGAAGTTTTGTGATCACAGCATAGACCATTGGATTGCTCACATTTTGCTGTCCTAGTCTTTAGAATAATAATGTCTAAAGCATCAGAGACAATGTTCCAAAAGTCTGTACCTTGGCACTGAACATTCAACTAAGAGCCTTAATCCTTAGCAGCATTATGAGTTGGTTACTAAGTAATACATATGTTGGTTTGATGTGGCTCAGTTTTATTTTGCCCAGTTGGTTTTAACTGTGGAGAACTTGAGCAGCTGCTGAGAAGCCAGGCTATTACTTATATACAGTACTTACCTCTGTCATGCTGGCTTGAATCTCTGCTCTCACCGCGTTTCCAGGAGCAGGGGTGTACATAGATATAATCAGTTTGCTGGCGCTCCCACCTTTCATTAAAATCTGGGGCTCAAAATCAGAGGAACCAGAATCTCCCAGAGCATAATAAGTAATGACATATGACAGCATTCCACCGTAGGCCAAAATCTGTGGCCAGATAAATAGAAGATAAAAGTGTAAAACATGGTTTACATTGCCAGACAAAATAAAAAGAATGACTGTTAATGCAACCGCAAACATTAGACCTTTACGGCTCAACAATAAATTTTTATGTTATAGTCATATCTTGGAATTCTCTGGGTTTGACCAGGATTCTCCGGGTAAAGCCCCGCTTCCTCGGGTCTTCCAGTCTTTATTTTTGCTTGGCAGGGGGCGGGACTTGGCTATATCCAATCTCCACCCACTTCCTGTTTTCTCCTACCCACTTTGCTTTGACTTCCCTTCTAGCAGGCCCCTATACAAGACCAACCCCGCCTCTATATGTGACTAGCCCCACCCGCCATCAAGGCAAGGCCACAGATATCACATTAATATGACCATTTTACATGTATCAAGTTAAATATTAACTACTGTTCTTACCTTATTATCTAAAAACTGTTGTGGTAATTAGCAATGCTAATTTTAAAACTTTAAATTAGAATAGAATGTATACTTGGTAATGGGATACAGGACAATAAATACAAATATCAGTGACTTACAGGTATGCGGACATAGCCTTCCATTTCGGCACAAAGCTGGGATACTCCAGAACAGAAACAGAGGGAACAGCCCAGTGGATTCTCAGCATGAAGAGCAAAAGTGCCAGCCTTACACTCGTTGCAATAACTTCCAACCACATTGTCCTGTAACAAAGCAGGTGTATAAAATCACGTTTTTAAAAGGACAAAAGTACACATCATTTTACACATTTTGCAGATTAGCCATTTGTATAATGTGTTCTAGCTCTGTTACTTAAGCCCAAAATACTAGACAATCACCTAGATTCCTTATCATACTGTCGGTGGAGTTGCATTCATGAATAGCATAATAGATAATTAATCATAAATCATCTGTGCGCCTTTGCACTGTGGATTCTACGGTATCTTGGTCAAAATAAAAGTTTGCTAATGCAACCAGAGAGTTATGTGACAAAAATGGCCCATTGTACCTTAAAATACACATTCCCAATGTGATTGATTGAATTTGGTTGAATCACAATCTATTCCAAAAAGCAGTGGCTAAATCTTGTGGAGGCCAAAAAAAGCCTACTTTAAGGGCTAAACATTTTCTCTTTAATGTTTAATACAAAAATTCAATGGATTCTAGCTGAATTGGCTTCAATGGGAGCAGTGCAGGCTGCAGGACATGTGCTCTCGGTGCAGACAGGGGAGAAGGAGTCTGGTTTTGTTACTAAAAACTGCAAAATAATGTACAGTACGTGACAAACTGCACGCAGAAAAAATGCATTGGTTTTACACAGAACATTGTTTTCCCAAGGATGTTTGAAGCTATACAATGTATTATACCATGTTATATTTTTTTTTATCAAGTTATGTTATAAAACACGTGTTGGAGTAATACAGAGAACAGGGTTTATTTACCTTACAAGCACATTCGCCGGTCTCTTCCACGCAGCTGCACACCTTCCGTTCATCATCACACCATGCAGACTGCGTGCCTTCGGGATCACAGTCACAAGAAACGCACTCGGGATATTTCCTATATCCAAACAGGCAGGCGCTGCAGCTCTGTCCACCAAATTCCTTTCTGCAATGGCACTGGCCAGTTGAAAGGTCACACTGGAGGCTGTTGGACCCATCTTTGCTGCAGTTACATTCCTGAAATCAGACAAATACATGACATCTTGACATTTGCAGCATTAATATGATCCTGTTGGCAGATATCCCGGCCAGACCAACTAGGTTGTTGGTCACATGGTTATCCGGCACAGGCTTTGATAATTCTAGAGGTCTCTTACCAGACATCCAAGTTCTGGATCATGACCCCAGTAGTTGGTGTCACAGAATTCACACTTGGGTCCATGCGTATGAGGAGGGCAGATGCACTCTCCAGACTCAGGATCACAGTTATTCTGGGTGTGTGCACAGTCACAAGCTGGGAAGGAAAACGTAACACAACAATGTTGGAAAATTGCAAAATGTGAAAGGGGGACACTTTTTTTAAAAAAAACTCTCCGATACAAGCAATTGCATCACCACTTAAAACACACTTTATTTTTGTCAGCACAGTCATGCATATTAAAAATAACCAACACATTGAATTGAATTCCCATAAGGCTCAGCCAGACATACTACTTCCATGATGCTGGCTGAGCGTCATGGGAAGTGCAGCAACAGTAAAGCTGCAGATGCTAGCTGTGAACTACAATTCCTATGATTCTCAGCCATCCAGCCAGGTGTCCACCATAATGCTGGCTGAGCACCATTGGAAGAGTAGTCCACAGCAGCAGAATTTTTTTTTTAAATTAAAAAAGGCTAATGTTATCCTCCCTCCATTGATTTTTGGAATCAAAACGTTTGATACTGCAAAAATTGATGACATTATTCTTCACGATATTCTTGTAAGAAACTTTTATTTCTTTGTTAATTCATGTAAACAATTGTTTCATATTTATTAAGAAATTTCCTTTTATTTGCCAACCCCCCCAGTTATGCACAGCTGCCCCCAGAAATGCATTATACCCCCTATATGACACTCTGCCTTCCTGATATGCCTTATACCCTCCTATATGCCGCTCTGCCCCATGATATGCCTTTTAACCCCCTATATGCCTTATACCCCCCTATATGGCACTCTGCCTCCAGAAATGCCTTATACCCCCTATATGCCACACTGCCTCCAGAAATGCCTTATACCCCTATAAGCCACTCTGGAGGCAGAGTTTAAAAGGGGTGGGACGAAGAGCTGAGGCACGGCCATTGGGCGGCGCGGTGGGTGCACGCCAGCCCCTTTATTTTCATTAGACGCCGGCGGCCGGAAAAGGCTTTCAATCCCGTTTGCAGCCGCTCAGCGGCTGTTTTCAATGTTGATCTGCCGGCCAACATTGAAAACAGCCTCTGAGCGGCTGCGAACAGGATTGAAAGCCCCTTCCGGCCGCTGGTATCCCGGGACAGAGACCCCAAATCGGGACTGTCCCGCCTGAATCGGGACAGCTGGGGGGCATGCGATCATAGAATTGAATATAGCTATGCATCAGCTCCAAAACATAACTAATCAACACTGTGCAAAACCTACGAGTGCAGCCGTCATCCTGGTATGCATAAAATCCATGGGCACAAACATCACACTTGAGTCCAGCTACTCCAGGTACGCAGGTGCACTGCCCGGCATCATTACAAGCATCTGAAACGGAGCCTGACTCGTTACAATCACAGGGGAGACATCCAATGCCAGACGTCAAACCGTAGAATCCATGCTGTGGGAATAAACCATAAAGTCACTCACTTTCCATGAAAATGTATTTAATTCCTAGAGTGCGTTAATGGCCCTATAGAAGTGCCGTTTGCTTAACCGGATCCGTGTTGGTGAGTCCACAGGAGAATACTGTTATGTTATCTATCTTTGTATCTGTTATAAAATCAACTATATTTAATTGCCCTGATCTTATTCTTTTTACACTATACATTCACTTTAAGAATAACCGGTTTTATTGTTTCTTACCACGCACTGATCGCATCTTTTTCCAAACACATTTGGTTTACATTCACATATGCCAGTCTCGTGGCGACAAATGCCTGAAACAGAGCTTTCAGGATGGCATTGGCAAGCTTAAAAAAAGAAAAGGAAAAAAATAGACGTAAATAATGGTCAACTTTTTTAAATTAGCAAATATACACATTTAAAAAAATAAATATGATACATAGTGAATAATGCATTTGTTTGCATTCAAAAGCTTAGTCTGCCAGAAAAAAAAACCAGCAGATGTTTAAGGGAAAAAAGAAGGGAAATTCCACAATAAACTAGATGCCTTCATTCAACTATCCGAAGACATAACGTGCATACAGCTATAGGGATTAATCAACGGGAAATGTTGAGGCACAACAAGAAATAAAAGGCACAAAAAAGACAATCCTAGTCAAGTAAATGCCACATTTGTGACACCAACGGAGAGTGCGCCGTTTTCTTAACTAGATCGGTGTTGGTGGGCCCACGGGAGAATACTGCCTCCTTACTACAAAGAAGGTGACTCCGTCCTGAATCACAGGGGCTCATACCCACCAACACAATATGTACAGTCAACCGCAGCGGTATTTATGTCACGCGAAATGCTGCCGTACTTAAGTTATGGCGAGTGCTTAAACTTTTTTTGTTTTGTCATATTAAAATCTCCTATGGGTACTTAATTTATTAGTATGATTACTTTGCATTATTATGTTTATCTTAGCTATACTTCTAAAGTATTTGCTCGGCTGCACAGTCAAGTCAAACTGGAGTTAATATATGCATGGAATCAGCCATTCACAATCGAGTGGGCGGGGTTATCTGGCTGACGCAATAACAAAGGCACCAACGATGGATTTCTTGGATGGATTTGTACCTTTGTACCTTTTTGTATGTTTTTTATTAATGGATAAATGTATGTAGTTATTTCTGCTCATAAATTGCCACTATAGTTTCCATCGTTTATTTTATGGGATTTTAGAGTAATAAACTAACATTTATCGAAAAGCCTTTGTCTGCTACCTTCTTCAAATTTTACTAAACCTCCAAACACCGCGCAAACTCTCTTCACTATCAGACAGTAGGTGATGAATGGCTGCTTTATACAGAATATGCTTAAAAGACCTTGTAACAAAATATGAAACAGCTATATGTTTCTTTAAATTCTGTCTATGGAAACACTATGACTGCTCGAGCGATATTCCAGCTGTTTTGTTTTTTTTCCTGAAAGCAACAGTTTTTATCTTGATAGAGACAAAATTCCAAAGATAATCAAAGGAATTTAACACTGCAAATCTTTTTTGGTTTTGATGTAAATCAGCCAATTATAACTAAATACATACTGATATATATTTTCCCTATGGGAGAAACTACAGACTGCAAAGATTACTGCTCCTCTTATCTTTGCTCCCTGCAGACAATGACCGCAAGGCTGAAGAGATCATCAAAGACAAGAATTTCCAACAAATTGTCCTTGCTGGTCATGTCATTGGTCTGTAGATTAGATGAGGAAACACAACAGCAATCTCATTTACTAATACAAGCAGAGGGCAAACGGTTGTACATGGTCTATCTGCGTGACAATGGAAGCACAGATTTCTGCTCCAGGATTCTGGAGAAGGCATCTAAAAAACAGGCTGTTGTTTACGTACATTGGGATGTAACCAAAAGCAAGGTTCCATGAATCATGGTGAAAGTGATGGGTATAAATACATACTACACCAGTCTGCAACTATTTAATCAGTGGAAAAGTAAAATTTGAAATAATTATACCTCTCCATGTTCCAGTGGCACAAGTCTTGAATAAAATGACGTGCAAATCACTTCATCATCCCTTCTGTACGTTGGTGGCCCAAGTCTTGGTGTCACGTTGTATCGACTCAAGCACTCGTAGTCACTGATTGCATAATACTGCCAAGGCGTGAACTCAACACCATCCTGAGAACGTTCTAATATCCAGTTACCTGGCCGTGGGGAATTTGCTGCTTTAATTATTATGTATGCAACTTGGAAGATCTGCACACAAAAAGAATGTTTCATTAAATACATATTTCACACAAAAACATTTTCTTTTTCATTCCTATTGCTACACAATTGCTATAAGACACTGCCCCTCAATTTGTCTTTTCTTAACTGTATTTCCAGGGTTATAAGTTACCTCCTAATTGTACCAGGCAAAACGCTTGTAAAGATATATTTTCCTAACAATTTGCACCAAAAGGATTAAAATATGCCAGTATTATTTTTTTTTTCTTTCCATAATACACATACTGCACAAATATGGATATTTGCAAAAAGAGAATACATATAATAGCTCTTAACTTATTATTATGTATCCATTTCTCATATTTTGCAGAACTGTACTTCAGGTAAGCAGTACAAAATAATTTGGATTTCCAAGAAGAAAAGATAAGGAGAGCCCTGCTAACTGAGCTTACAATCTAGATATGTGTGTTTCCCATTCTTAAGTGAAAACCTTAACCCCTTAAGGATAATGGGCGGTCCCTAAACCCATTGAAAACAATGCTTTTTGAGCCCGTACATGTACGGGCTTTGTCATTAAGGGGTTAATATATATTTTTCAGGGGTTTGTAATGTGCATTACTATTTATCCATGAAACTGCGCTTATATTACCATCACAGTATTTTCTCCCCCACACTGTGTATTCTGCTAACTTGCCTCCCTGTTTGTTATATGGTTGAGTGAACGACAAATGAGCCGGTTCATATTGTACTGAGATTTTTTCTGAATGGCTCCAGAGTCATGAGTCTTAACAAAGCTACAGCTGATGTAGCTCATTGTAAGCCCACACTGGACAAGTATTTGCAACAATATATGTTTCTCCTGTAGCCTGTTTCATTCTTCAATTCAGAGAACATGCAGAAGCACCAATTTAAAGCTATACCGCTTACGAGCCAATATGAATTATACATTTTAATTTGCCATCCAAACAACATCCCACTATCGCTCTCTGTAACATATGGGCAAGAAAAGGAGTGTCCAGTGTGATTACAGGAGCCACTTAAGGCTGATGGACCGATTTCCTCCAGTTGTCCGTGGGCTAACATCCCATCTGCACTATGATGGGACCTTCGTTTTAAGCCCAGTGCTGCGTGACCAACAGTTCCCGACCTGGACAGGATTTTAGATGTTCTAGATGTGGCAACATGTTGTTATCTAAATGGTATAATTGGTCAAACATGACCTTGGTCTGAAAGTTGTCTGTCTACACCTGAAATCCATACAATTGTGCATACCATAACAACACAATGGAACAGCAATGAATTAATTGGCAAGCTATCAAGGTAATTATATTTACGCAAGTTCTCCAACCAATCCTGGGATGCATATTAATACCCTCCGTTGCTGCTAATAACATGTACCTTATGTACTTACATGATAAGAGATATTTTAGGTGATTATTTTTAAACCTGCTTAATAACTTATAAGTTATTTAAAATATTCTGTGTACATTATTTTATCATAAAAGATTGACTTTTTGTCTTTCATAGCTTGATGTGTGCTAACTGATATTAATCTGGTGTGAACATTGCGAGATAGGGTGGGACAGTGTGCGACGGGAAGAGGTAAGCGGAGTGAAATTCTGTAAGCACAAAGATCAGATTTATATTTGTCTTCAGACTGAGGCATACATATTTTGGGTTGCAGACTTAATTATTTTCCTTAGTTTAACAGTTGGTACCCTTAGAGATGTATATAGAGGTTGCACAGATGGGACATTTCACTGGTCTGTACCTTGCAGGACACCATAGAATAGACTAGGTGGCAGAGTAAAAAGGCACATAAAATTCTTAGGCATTTAGGAGGATTAGTGTAAACTGCTAACAAGCACTGTGTTGACAAATAGCTTAACATCATAAAAAACACTTTCTGAACTTAAGAGAGAACAGCTCATTCTGCATGTATTTTAGGATCTAAATAATGACATCACCACCCACTTACTATAATCCCATTTATTGCAACAACCACTAGGAGGAAAATGGCTTCTAAAATCCAAATTCTATTAGAGTGTTTTGTTTCTTTCACAAACTTATATATTTATATTGTATGCAATGTGTCCCCAGAAAATACAGTGGAAGTGTTTAAGAGTATTTAAAGAAAAAAAAAGTTCACCCAGTGTGCTGAAAAATATATAATAAAACTGCTAAGAATATAAGGCATGAAAGTAACCCTTGACACCAAATAAATGGCTATATGACAGTGGCCTGGGAAAAAACCCATGGAAAATAATAGGCAGTCAAGCAACATGCTGTAAAACTGTCTCTTTACAACATAATGGATGAGCAACGTGACTGATGATTCTCTCAGGATAAATTTACCAGATCAGTGATGTCTCTTTTTGCTGCACAATATTTGACACAAAGAGCAAATAAGTAGATTTATGCATGAATACCTTAAAGCTTGTAGGGATAACATGCAAACACGTATGCAAATTTAGGATGCATTATTTTAAATGGGACATTGCGATGATATAAAGTATTGTTTATCTAATGAAATAATCTCCTCGAGTCAGTAGTCAGAGTGTCCACTCCATTAATTAGACTAGACATTCTGCGTTTAACAGCAAGGTAGCATGATGAGGACCTAGTTTGTCGTCTAGATGATTGGACTGAGATAACAGAGATAAAACATATATCTAATATGGATACACGCAACCGTTCAAAAGTTTGGGGTCACTTACCAACTTGCTTGTTTTCGAAAGAAAATACATTTTTGTCTATTAGAATAACATGGAATGGATGAGAAATACCGTGCAGACGTCGTTAATGTTGTTAAATGACTATTGCAGATGGAAAGAGCTGATTTTGTATGGAATATCTTCATTGGCGTACTAGGCCCTTTATCACTCCCATCACTCCTGTGTTCCAATGGCACGTTATGTTTGCTAATCCAAGTTTACATTTAAAAGGCTAATTGATCATTAGAAAACCCGTTTTGCAACTATATTAGCACAGTTACAAATTTCCATGACCCCAAACTTCTGAACTGTATTGTATCTAATGTCAAAACATTGTATTATATGAAAACCACAACTGTTTTGAAACAAATAACATGTCATTTTTTTCTGCATAAATGTAGCAAATATAGTGGCACATTAGCCTTTCTGAGTCGGGACTGAGTTCAGGGTTGGAAAGAAAAAACCCGACTTGGAAAAGGGGCAAACACATATGGGGTGGGGGATTCTACAGAACCCTAAACCCTAGCCTCATGTATTCACAAAGCAGACAACAGGAACATTTAAAGGAACCACATGAATTGAAGTGCATATGATGGCTGTCCCTTAAATAAGGAAAATGGCTATAGCCATGTTTGTTCAAGAGGTCCTACATTAAAGTTGATATATTTAATTGGGCTAAAGCCGTAGAATAACATAAATCTTTGGAATCTCAGAGGTGTCAAAAACGTACATAATCTGAAAACAACAATACATTTTCATATAGCTTAATTGAATCTATTTTTTAATATAATGAGATAATGTAGAGATGTGACCCTAGCTTTCTCATTAAGGTGGTTAGGCATGGTTAATAAGCAGACAAATGGATCCCCCGGTTAAAGTAAACTGAATTAAAATGTAAACCCCTTATCATGCATTAACCAACACTGAAAATGAGAAGCACTAATACAGGGTTTAATTAATTATTCCTAGTCGCAAATGCTAAAGCTGTCCTTATGCCCTAAATAAAGTAAATTTTTTACACACAAGAGGATTTGGGGCATTTATGATATAGTGGTGGGGAAAGAATTGGCGAGAATTGATTCTAGTATTGATCCTAGTGATATCTTTGACCTGCTATGTCCATTTCATGCACGTAACAGAACAATTTAGTATTACTAATACAATAATAATAATAATACTTATTATTTTGAATGTCATTTACTTTGTTACCTTTCAAATTCTTGGATTGTGATCAACCACACTATTAAAAGGGAATTGTGACTATTTATTTTACTTAGTACCAGGTTACAAATATGGTTTCCTTATTTAATAGTTGTAGTTTTAGCAAAATATAATATTTTCAGGCAGACGTTCATATCTGTGAGGTAGCTCTGTTATCTGAGCCCAACCTACTAGGCAAACACCCTTACTCCTTTCAAATAATTGAATGGCTCAGTCTTAATCACCCAGCAGGACACTCTGATTAATGAAATGCATAAATTATTATATTTAATCCTCAAAGAGAAACATATTTTTTTCCCATGAGATTTTGACTTTATCAACTAAATGTAAAGCATTGTGTGCCCCTATTTTTTCTACACAGTATTACATGCACTATTTAGAAAGTTCACAGATAAAAGACATAAACACTACAGATAAGCAGTCCATATATTATGCAGTTTACAGGTTATTTATAGAGAAACAGAGGACCGTATAATGAGTACTTCCAAGTGGAACAAAGACTGTACATGTGAGATTTATAAGGATCCAGACGTTATTTGGTTAGCTTGTAATTTAGATTGTTCGAAGGAACTGGAAATGTGATATCTTACACATTTGGTATATGTGTGGTATTTCTAATTCAGGATGCTTGTAATTAAAGAGTAATGAAGGTCTTTCTAATACAGTAGGGGTTGTGCAGTACTTGATCCATACATTTTAAAATGTGAAGGTATAGGCAATCTGGTTCTAACTGTGCTAATTAAAAGATAAAATAACCCTGGTGTCACACCATACCCTTAGTTGACTATTCTCCCACAAATACTACATAGATGCCATAAAGAACTGCAAATGTGTAGGACTATGCAGAAAGGTGCTATTTAAAACCAGGAAAAAAAGATTTTAGCTAGAAAAAACATTAAAACAAGAAAGTGTCATAATTACTTGTCTTAAATCCAGTGTTATGGTGACCCAGTGATATATTCTGCCATTCTGAATACTGGGACTTTGCCACCAATCATTAGTGCCATCGATTGCATTGGTTATCGGGTGCCGTTCTGTAAATAAACAAATAAAAAAACATATACCAGCTTGCAAGTGAAAGAGAATAGAAAATGGAGTAAGAAAGTATTTTATTTCTATATATTTTGGTGAGAAGATTATTGGGTTCCGGTCAGTAAACAAAATACTACAGAAATAACGATGCCTGTTTGCAGTTAACCAGCAAGATGTACAACACATAATGAGGTCTTTTAACTACAATGTGAGTGCATGAAAGTTGGCAAACAAATCTTAATTTGTAGCAGCTCATTCATATATTCACTATTACTAACTCACATACTCAAACACACACAACTTATTCTGCACATTGATTGCTTGAAAAAAGCAAGCAATATGCAGAATAATTCAACCCCCAGATTGCTTGTGATTTGTAAATATAAGCTGAAGCTTGCAAATTTCTCTTTGTAGCCTCAGGGGGGTGACATGTAACCTCCCACACACACAGACACCAAAAAAAGATTAATTACAAAAATAATAATAGAAATGAAACAGGGATCCCCACATTAAGCAAGGGGGTCAACAACCCATCCACCTTTATCCCCTACCCTGTATGTGGTGGGGTAGGGGGTAATAATAGACTATATTAGGGTATAAAGCCCACCATGCTCTACATAATTTAGTGTTTACTGGGATGAAGTTTAAAATATACTGGGGGGAAAGGTTATTGAGTACAAAAAAATAAACCTTATATTAAACACCCTATTTACCCCCCTCCCCCCAAAAAATCCAAGTCGGTGAACTAGGAGTGAATGAGGTACTTCACTGTCCACCCCTTTGCACTTACAGGGTTCAGCCTTTTTAACTTTTACATTTTGTATTTGAGTGACTATATGAATTGCTTGCATGTAATGACATGTGACTAAACCATTTAACTATTTGTTGGTGAATAGACTCAACAGTATATCAGAAGATGGGTAACTTACCTTTGGGATTGGAACTGTTCTCATCACAGATGCTACATTGAGGGTTGCGTATTGGCCTCCCTGGCACATGTTCTACAAGTTTACAAAACATTTCTGGTCCCATTTCACCACATGTGGCATTAGTGGTAATAACGGCATTACTGGCAAGATTCAGTATAGCGGGAAACAAACCTAAACAGAACACAACAAGATTTACCATGTAGAATAACATTCAGAACACAAATTCATTTATGTGTTAGGGGAATAATGTGTTTTCATTTTTAAAGTATTACAGTTGATGATTTAAAACACAATATGTATGTGTATTTAATCAAGCATTAACTCTTTTTCCCTGGTTACTTTGCTGTCATCACTATATATTAGCACAATGTTAGTGATTTTTGGTATCGTCCGTGAACAGTTCTTGCTTTAGAACAATATTATGAAGCAATGTATTATAGTACGTTTATTAGAGAAGAATTGTCCTAAAAACCTCCCAAGAAATGTTGATAAAATGTCATGTTTTAAAGTTATATATATATCCAAACAAGATAAAGATAATCTGCCATGCCTGATGGACCAATCTTAAAAAGAACATGTTAATAATATAACTTAAATGTCTTGTTGTCCATACACTGCTAAATGTCACACTTTTGTAATTTAATGAAACATGGAAACATCATTTCTAGCGCTGTCAAAAGTGCAAACTCTTCTCAGAAATAATTATATATTCATGCAAGTTGCCTAATTTTCATTTTTGGGGGAAACACTTGTCAAGTGACACAAAAAAAAACATGAACTGATAAGACTTTTTACGCAATTAAACCTTCAAATGAAATAATAAAATGACAGATCTGTAAAAGGTTAATTTACTTAACATGCAAGAGCTTGTAATTAACATTTTGTCTAAGTGACACAGTGCCTTTGAATACAATTATGTTTAAAATTCAATGTTGATGCTCTAGATAAAGATATAATACATTAAGGCAAACAAAGGGCTCGCTCAGGCATTCTTCCTGACCTGGGATCGCAGTGTTTTCCTGTTTACTTTCTTGCTACCCTCATGCTTGCCTGTCTGGTTAGTGCTCTACTTTATGAAGCAATCATGCAGTTCAATTGCCAAAAAAACTGTAGGGTTTTGTTATCTGTGTTCATGTTCCTAGAGCCATGAAACTGCAAATCTGCACATTCCTTCCATTATTTTGACTGGCTTTAGCTTATGTATGCCTCTGACCTTTTAAGTTCTGATAACTTATCTTCATACCACATTCCTTTTATTGGGAGCTTTGCTCAGTGATCAATACATATTTTCTTTTAATATATGTCAAGTTTTAACCTTTTATCATTTGAAAGAATGATAAAAGCAAAGGATCTTTATGAACAATTACCTAAGCATTGTTCTGTATGTCCTACTTGTTATGTGCGACACTACTTGTCGCCCATTGTAAAGCTTTACAGAATATGATGATACGACATAAATCAATAAATAACAGCTACATTTTAGTTATCCATATTTTTAACAAAGTTAGGACCTATATGGAATATTCAAAGATACTTTTCAGTTTGTGTCCTTCTTCTAAGCAATTAAAACCATAGGTAGTAAGAAAAGCAAAAGAAAAATTGAAGATAACCCGCTGTGTGGATGTTACCACTTGCTTTCCCCCCACAGCCTTTTGTTCTTTGATTGTTGAGCACAATAAACATCCTTTAAAGAGAACGAAGGTGATGCGTAGTTTGAGGTGAGGTAAGCAACAGTAATATGTGGGTTCAGAACAGAAGTCACATCATATTACTCAGCAGTCCGTGTTCTTTATGGGGCTTGGCTGTATGGGCTACCCTTCCTACATTATTCTCCAGATTCTCCCTTCTTTGACTCAGCTCCTTCCACTCTCACCCCTTCGATAGTCCACTGTACGCTAGCCCAAACCCGTGTATGCAGCCAACCCTACCTACCTGACTTGACCCCACTCACATGCAGCCATTGAGCGTTGAAACCCAGCTATAATAAAAATAGAAACCCGTAGAACTTTGTAGGTCATAGAGAATCACCTCCTTCCAATACACCAAGGGCCTTGAGAAATAGTACATTTTAAACATTTAGAATGTTTGATACTTTAAGCAAGAGTTAACAACGATTATTCTCAGACATGATTTTCTTAACATGGAATGAATGGCCTCACCAGTTGTTAGAAACACTGTAGTATTGTGTGTTTTATTTTTTTTTGGAGTCTTCCTCCTGTGGTTTATTATCTTGATATCGCTATGTATATATTTTAATTTATTTGAATATTTATATAGCTTTAGATGTAGAATTCCAAGCATGTCTTCAGGCGTCTGGCTTTAGTTCCTCTCCAGGGCTCTTTTCCCATTCATACCAAATTTCATTTCCTGTGTTGCTTTGTTGAACTTCTGTTTGCAAAAACCTGCTTTTCTGAGAGCAGGTATATGTGTAAAATGCCTTGGAGGTAATCTCTCATAGAGGGTCATGACAACGAGGCAAAGTTAAAAATGATATTACCTTATGAATGTTCTAATATATATATATCCTGATATATATGGGATAGATTGTTACCCTCAATACAAAGAAAAGAAATAACCAGCCCATCAAATGATCAATAAGAAAATAATCTTTGAACTTTTAGGTGTTGATTATTACGCACCCTTGGTTTTTATGGTGATCTGTTTTCCCCACAATGGACCACTTACTATGATGTCCAAACGCATCACACTGCTACAACCGCACTTGGTTGAATATGGGTAAATTCGCCAGTTTAAAACCATCACCCAAACATACATTAAGCTATTGAACTGGGGAATAATTAATAATTGTACGTGAAATCTTGCTTATAAGAATAAAGTATATGTGTCTTCTGATATACAAATTAGTACTAAAGATAATATTTTTCCAAGCATTAATAATTTCCTACAAGTCAAGTTCACCTTTATCTTGAATGAAACTAGCCACAAATTTAGCCCTTGAAAGGGTTGCAAAAAAATTCACATTGTAAAATACTATGGTGGCCTCCTCAACTGGAGGTTTTGCCTTCTTCCTGAAGTGTCTGAAGGCTTTTACAGTAAAAAGGAGTGCTGCATTCACAGTTATTCAGGTTTATTGTGTATATTATTGATAATAACCCCTGGAGTTGGGTGGAATGGTTGATAAGCTATATGGCTGCTTTATACTATACAGAATTCATTATTTTGAGGTTGCTATTCCTTTTATCCGGGTTGTCTCAGATGCCTAATTTTAAGTACCGGTATTTTCACAGCTGAACTCCAACCACCAGTCTAGAAAACATCAAACAGCCTTGGTATGCATACTACCTGTGTACTTTTCCTACTTTACTACAACTGCACTGAGAAAGAACAACGGAACATATGTCATGATTGTATGTTTGCAGATCACACTACAAAGGAGCTGACGTTTAAAATGCTTTAATGACTGTGTTGACATATTGTAAAAAAAAAAGAAGTTCAATGAGATGGGGGGCAGTGTGAAAACCCTTGCCCCAGAAATGTAGCACCTGGCCTGGAACATGATGCTTCTAGCAGTGATCAGGAAATTTGGAATATTAACTTGCAGATGCAAGACAGCTGGAAGCGCCTGTGGAAGCCCGGCTTTCACGGCTAGGTTACTTAAGAAAATAGCAGAGGATGTTTACTTTCTAGCTCCTGTATTTATGTTTTGTGTCGGTGGTTTTAGTGTTCTTTACAAATCAAATCATTCTTGGTAGCACACTTTCTGAAGAATGTTTGGACTGGGGTTAATACGGACATTCAATAAACATAATTTTGTTCAGCAAATGGTTGTAGCCCTGCAGATGTAGAGCTAAACATCCTGCATGCCTGGAAAGCGTTAGGTGGTAGCCCTCAGATTTATATTAGGAGTGTTACAGAATAACACAATTTCTATTTATCTTCACCATTGCCCTGGTTACTGTGGTGACTGCGCCGTTATAACGCAATGCACAAATATACTTAAAACAACTGGGTCTAGAATGCCACATTTATATTGCCTTCCGTGTTATCTCTTGTTGGTTGAGCTAACAGGCCACAAAATATCAGCCCCTGGCTAGAAGTGTTCAGTCTTAATTACAGGGTAATTGACTAGACCTGCATGACTAACTCCCAAACAAAAAGAAATAAAGAATTCTAGTGTCTGTGCTGAATCTTAAATAATTCCCTCTGGCCAAGAGAAAATGGTTAATTACTATGAGTGTAAAGAGGTATACTTTTTTTTTTAATCAGAAAATTATCTTTTCTTTTTTTCAATGGTCCGGTCAGGACTGGAAGGATTCCAGGAGCCAAGATTCTATGGCTTCCAAAATCCTACTAGCTTTTATCTATGGAAGCATCAATCCTTGGCTTCAAAATCATTTCCAAGCTGGCGCCATAAATATTCTGTCTGGTTCCCAAAGCTGAGTTTTAGCAGGGTTATGTCAGGTTGACTACCCAGTTCCTTTAAGGACCATCCTAGCAAAGTTTGCATTTGAGTGATAACAGTTTATAGCATGAGAACCCGACAAGCAAGTGGGACCTGGGCCTACAGAAGGACCCAAAATCTTATGCCCTGTTAACTTTTATTTTAGGAAATCAGCCCTGCTGACCTGTGGTTTTTCAATGCCAGCTATAACTTTTGGGTGTTTCCAGTACTGTGCAGAACACAATAATGATGTCATAAAGTCGGCAGACAAGTCATCTGCTATGGACACCGTCATTCCATGCATAAACATAAATACAAGTTCTTGCTTTGCACCAAGCAGCTTCCTATTCACATCAGTGACCCAGAAGCATGTATGAAATTTGGGTGCCAATGTCAGAAAATGGTACAACTTGGTACCTCAATTGATCAATCAAAGCTTCAGCCTCCATGACATAAGCTTGCTGACGTCTATGTGGCGGTAGCGTAATTGACTTTAATTTGGTGAATTAGGTGTAGTGGGTTATACTGATTTTAAGGGCTGATATTGTTGTGGCGGTGTGTGTAAGACATATGGGCTTACTGCCACATGTTTGGGCCTTTACAAATGTAAGGCTTAGAACTATAAACACAAAATGTTATAATGTGCAAAAAGCTATGGATACTACGGAATCCTTTTTTTCATTAATCTAAATGATATATTTTTCAAAGCACTTATACAATTAGACCCTGTAATGTCAAACAGACTTATTTAGATAAATCAAGGATATAATATAACAAACTAAACTGAATGTGACTATGTGAGTGGAATGATCAATTGAGGCTACGTTACTGAATACTTCCTACGCTCTAACTCCTTGTTTTTAGAGCTAATTTTCCCCATCTGTCTGCAGACCAGTTCAAAGCACCTCAACTTGTTTGGGAAAATACTTGAAACCCGAGGACCTTTCAAAGGACATAATTATTTTGGTGAAAGAATAGTTTGCAGTGTTAAGGTCTCTGATACGATCTAAACCTTCATCAGGACAAGGCATTGTCCATGCCAAAACATTACAAAGAGTTAAAATACAGACTAAGCATTCTAGGCTGATTAGATAAGTGATGTACCATAAATAAAGGAAATGTAAAGCAACGTTTAGCCTATCAGACATCACCACAGCTTAAAAGCCCTTGTGCTGCATTTTTTCCTCTTGGCTAACATCACAAGTTGCAGAAACGTAGTCTTCTTCCCACAGTCGTTCAGGCAGTTACTGACTAATGAACCATAGAACAGCTAAATCTGTTCGTGACAAAGATTGAGATTCATAATCAATGTATGCCATTTTAAGTTACAAAGTTACAGTGGTATCATATATATAACGCAAGTCAGGGGGGGTTATATGCTCACAAAGCCAGACGTGTGTGAAGGATTATTTACTAACGCAAAAGTAAATCATTCTGAAGAGGAAATAGTGTAAGGAGTACATTTGAGACTCAGAAGAAAAACAGTGCAATGTATATTAACCTTATGCATTAGAAGTTAATGGACAATCGACAATAAAACGTTGGTCTTCACTAGAATGTACAGAATGCCATAGAGATTAACCGTTTGTATGTCAGATAATTTACTATGAATGCAGACCCAATGTGGTAGACTTATTTGGGATTCCAGGGGTTAATCATTAGTATGCAGTAGGCAAGACTCTAATAGTCCATGTGGGTTCCTCCAGCAATCTTGCTTGTAATACAATGAGCAACAGAGAAACTAAGATCTAAGGTTATGTAAGTGCAAGTTATTCAGAAACAAAACATCTATTATGGGCAGAATAAGACGCCAAGATATCTCAGATACGTACTGCAGTTGTCCATATAGAATTGCATATGCTAATTTGGTTGTTCATACACTTTTATTATGTTTAGCTCTTTGTGACTCCTTGAATATTAACGGCCATTTGACATTTTTAGATGAATAGACAATCATGCTTCAGATTAAGTTTACATTGAGTGAGAAGTATTTAAGCATAAAGAAAACCAATTGGATGGCATAAAAGCGTATTTATATAAAAAGTGATTCTGGTGTAAAGTTCAAAAAGTGGTCTTATCAATGATCATGACCATTCCATTACTTGTTTAGGTGACAAGGCCATATTTCAACAGCAATTATTATTTTAACACATAACCCAAGGTATAACCCAGCATGTTGGTTTTATGGCTGGGAGTGATCCCCTTATTTTTGGTCTATGAGTAGAGTGTTCCTCCTTCAAAGTGCAATAGTGAGTTAGCATTGTACTAAAAGGCCTTTGTCACTTCTGTAGGTTAAATGTTTCTAATTCCTTACATTAATTATGGGAATATGGCCTATTACCACAAGGAAAGGCTTTTTTGAGGTTTTGCTCAATACGGTTTGATGGGTTTCATGTAGAGGATTATTTGGGAGGCATTCTAATATCCAGCGCTTAAAAAGACCCAAAAACTGTGCTGTTGGGAAGGATCACCTCTGTGTCATTTAGTAAATAGCTTGTCCTCATCTAACAATTAAGAACTAATTACAAGTTAGTCCTAAAACAAGCTTCCACATCTCCTTATCTTAATCCAACTTGCGCTTGGCACCTTTATGTCTGGGGTCCTTCACAGACTGACTCCTGCTTGAAATGAGTTTGGAAACCAAGTTTCTGTCCCAATCTTAAAATTGTAAGAAAAATGCTTATCTAAATCTAGTAAATCTTTATTTTAATCTTAAATCTCACTTTAACATTAACTAATTTAATTTTATGACGATTCATTAACCCTTTCAGTTCCATTTCTGTAAAACATCTTTTTGGACTACTTCTTATAAAATGCAACTATGGTGTAAATGTTGTGTGCACTACTGATTAAACAAAATGTATCCAAATGTACAAATAAAGACTTTAACATAAGTGATACACGACAAGGGTGGCCAAGCAGTTTTTGTAATGTAATTGTGGATGACCTCAAATTCCAAGATTTATTTTTTTACTCAGAGGACCTTTATCATACAGCAGTATGATCCTTCTGTACACGAAATGTAATTGCAAAAAGGGAAATTAACCTTTTGTGAATATATAAAATCGTGACAATGATATATAATTACTTTATATTCTTAATTGAAATACATTTCCTATTTAAAGAAGTCACTAATTACCTGAAACTCTCTGTATCTTTGCTGTAATTGTTTTTTGGAGATATTCTTTTTAAAAAATGCAACACATTAAAGCTGAGATCTGTGTCTCAAAAGTGGCAAAGCCAACATTATCTTATCAAATTCCTGCCCTGAAATATTCTCCTTCTGACTCACCAACCCTTATAAAGACTGCTTGAACCAATCAACACCATAAACCAGAGATTACAGGAAGAATAACCATATAGAACGTGGGAAAAAGAAAGATACCTTTATACATAAAGTGTTTTCTACATATACTTTGCTTATTTTAATCTGTAAAATCACTAAAATTACAAAATGTAGGATTTGGGAAAAGTGGCAAATCTACGTTGAGCAACATATTAATAGGGATAATCATTTCTGTAGATTATAAAAACATGAGGTTAAGGAGTTTTATTACAAAGTTTGCTTAATCTGTAAACACTATGACATGAGTTTACTTGAGGAATTTAAGATGTTTTTTTGGTAATATCCAAGAATCAGCACATTTCTACTGGAACCCATATTTTAAGCGCAGGGAGAAAAACTAAAGTTTCAAGATGTTCCGAATGGGTCATTGTGACCATAAGGTCTAATTTTGCCCCTACCTAATATATGATATGATTTGCACACAAGGTCAGTGAAATATACAATAAACGGGGTGTAAATCTATATACAAAAACTCTTGATATGAACCACGAAGGTCTGATCAGTATATCAGTATGACGCTGTCCAGAGAGGTCCCCGGAGCCACTTTGGCGCTAAGGATAAGTGGTTGTAATTGTATATCACATGAGAAAATCCCCTTTAATCCAGTGTTGGTTTATATTTCTGAATTATACAACTGAGCCTTACTTTTAAACACTTTGATAGACCTGAACAATGGCACGACGCGGGATTAAGTGGGATTTACAAAAACGAAGTAAAGTACACAGTTTCATAAATGGTCTGATTCACACAATTCTATTTGTGCAACTTTCACTCAAAATTCTTTATCTAAAGTTACAACGTATTTTATAATGTTTTCGCCAAATATGGTATTCAATTAAATAATGTTAATAATGAATGTAAAATGATTACATCATATACAATGTTAAAGGTCATTTTACAGTGGATGATTTGCCATTGAAATGTAACTCTTTTGCGGCTCCCTAAGTGTCTTCTTCACCAACTGTAGTTTAACATCTTGCTTTGAAGGAACTTTAAGGAAAAAGGTAATTGAGGAGTCCAAAGTCATATCCATTAATTATTATTTGGGTTGGCTTGGCTGAGCAATCCAGAAGAAGCGAGGAAGCCACGTGGGAGCTCAACAGTATGCTCAACAGAGGATCTCCCCAACTAGTCCATGATCATCACTGTAAAAGCGTGACATTGGGACAGTGCCCCAAAATCTGGTCTGTCCTATGAAAAAAAAAAAATCTGTCCTATGAAAACCAAGACTGTTGGGATGTATGTTTTCATTTAGTAAAACAGTAACAAGCTTCCAAGTGTATAAACATTTGAAGTTCATGGTTATATTTGTTTAGCTTTATAATATCACATTTTTAAGGGTCTGTATCAAATGACAGAAACATAACTCTGAGTATAACATGAATCGTGTCTTGTATGTCATACTGTTTTAGTGCGCTATATCATTTACTAAAACTGGTTAAGTGTTGTTTGATGCACTTTGGTCGCTCACATAACCTTCCCCCTTTTATCTCCTGTTTGAAGACACTAGCAATAAAACCATAAGAAACATTGAATTTGACACAGATAAGAACCATTTGGCCCATCCAGTCTGCCCATATTTCCCTGCTGTTCTGTCCCATGCATATAAATTCTGTTACTGTATTAACCTCTACCCCTTCTGCTTGGAGACCGTTCCACTTACCTACGCCCCTTCTCAGTAAAGTGAAATTGAATTGCATTACATCTAAGAATCTCTCTAGTTTTAGAATATAACCTCTTATTTATGATGATCATGTCATCTTCTTAGGACAACTGATCAGTGTCCTCACTAATTTCAGTAGGTACGCAACTTGTATCTACACATTTTCTTGGGGTAAGCATATATCTAAAACACCTTGATGACATATATATATATATATATCATTACATAAGTTATGGTGGGTAAAAGGTGATGGAAACCCTTCCACTTAAATTTAAGGGGTAGTAGAAGTATTATTAAACACTCATCTACACACACCAGACAAGCCAGGAGGCTTGCTTTTCCCTCAGAAATCTCATGGTGCTTTCACAACCACAAGGGATTCTGGGTAGGCGCATGCAAACAAGGTTAACAATTATCACCTTTGCCTCTATATCCACTTTATACATGGATTCCTTGAAAGTAATTGCCCGCTGTACAAGACAGCCTATAGACAAAACTCAGGAAGAGGTACAATAGCCAGATCACCACTCATGGACAGCTGTTTCGTCCTTCATGGGACTCGTCAGCATGAGGTTGGGATACTGGCTTAATAGTATGAGGCTTGGGGTAACTAAGAAATATCATTACATAAGTTATGGTGGGTAAAAGGTGATGGAAACCCTTCCACTTAAATTTAAGGGGTAGTAGAAGTATTGTTAAACACTCATCTACACACACCAGACAAGCCAGAAGGCTTGTTTTTCCCTCAGAAATATCATGGTGCTGCCACAACCACAAGGGATTCTCTTGTGGTTGTGAAAGCACCATGAGATTTCTGAGGGAAAAGCAAGCCTTCTGGCTTGTCTGGTGTGTGTAGATGAGAGTTTAACAATACTTCTACTACCCCTTATATATATATATATATATATATATATATATATATATATATATATATATACATATATTAGCATGTACAGTTTAAGTGCATTCTGTGCATTGGACTATCCCTTTAAGGCAATTTACCTTGAATTCTACATAGGGTTGTGGTAAAACTTTGAGCAATTTTTTTTTTTCAGAAACCTGTAAATCCCCTAAATATTAATATAATTAAATATTGACTCAGACCAGCTGAACTGAATGCCAAAGGCAGCGTTGGCTTTATGGGTCTTTTTATTTTTACGTTATGGATAACAGTAGTATTATTCATGTATTGTCTAGACAACTTCAAAGAAAAAGGGCATTTCTAGAGGCAAACAGCTGCAAATCCTTGACAGTGCTTTGTGGCTTTGTCTGTTTTATGTTGATGCGCTGTGCTACTCACTGCATGAACACATACTAACAGTCATGTAAACTCTTCGGATGGAGTCTTTCATCAAAGGTAATACCTTTTATTGGGCCAACCCAGAAAATGCTGTAAAGTAACATAGGCTTTTGAGACCTCACAAGCAGGGCCGGACTGGGACTGAAAAGCAGCCCTGGAAAAATTTGGAGACCAGCCCCATATAGTTTATCTCACGGTGAAGCTCTTATACCCACACGCACCCCTTATACATACCTATATATATGTGCCATTCTTTTTATCTCATTATTTGTATTAAAATGCCAGAAAGCAAAAGTGTTAAAAGGCCCTAATAAATGAAATACATTACACATAATGGGATCAAAACATTTACTACTGCGAACATTTTTAGATGAAAAAGTTCCATTTTATTCAGTGGAACAAAACACTGATCACATTATTCTTCACGATATTCTGGTAAGAAACTTTTATTTCTTTATTAATTCATGTAGACTATTTTTTTCCATATTTAATAAAAGCTATGATTGAGACATGTTTGGTTTTTATTTCCTTTCATTTGACAACCTACTCCCGAGTTATGCACCTCTGCCCCCAGGCTTGCCACTCTGCCCCCCTGATATGCCTTCAAACCCCCTATATGCCACTCTGCCTCCAGAAATGTCTTATGGCCCCTATATGCCAGTCTGCCCCATGATATGCCTTCTAACCCCAAATATGCCACTCTGCCATATAGGGGGTTAAAAGGCATATCATGGGACAGAGTGGCATATAGTGGGTATAAGGCATTCCTGGAGGCAGAGTGGCATAAAGGGGGTTAAAAGGCATATCATGCCCACTCTGCCTCCAGAAATGCCTTATACCCCTATATGCCACACATGCATTCCATCAGAAGAAGAGACATCTGAGGTCTTAAAAGCTTATGTAGCTGTACATATTTGTCTATGGTTATCCAGTTGTACCGCTCCATATCCACATATTTTTTTCATATTAAAGCCTACAGGATATGTATGTGGGATAACCCTAAAGGAAACTGTACTAAATACTGTAAATAGTCCATTGAGTGGAATCTCTTAATTCCTGTTGGTACATCAAACTTAAGCTTTTCATAATAATATTTACTTTTAAACATAGCCAGATGTAAAATAATAGAGCCTTTTGCTTTAAAAAGCTGCCAATTCGTACAAACGAACAGCTCCCAACTGTTGTCCCCTTACAATAAAGTAATCCATGTGTCTGGGTTTTGGCTGCTTATCTCTGCATACATCCGCTATACGTCTTTATCTATAATCACTTGGCTGATTATTTTGTTAATAAGTTACTTTTAGCATCCCATGTAGTAACCAACTGAAAATGTATGTTATGCTAAAATTGCTGGGTGGCAAATATACAGAAGAAGACAGACACGTTGTAGAAGGACCTCCACTAATGTGTTTTATTTGTTTTTTTTCCCTGTGTTGACCTAGGTTCCATCCTTTTTAATTTCTCAAGTTCGTAAAATGAATGACGCAGCTTTGAGTAATAACAAAAAGCAGCTAATTTTCGATAAAAGTGTAAGGAAGCTGTTACGGAGGAAGACAATGGAAAGAGAAAGACCTGAAAGACGTGAGGTACTGTTGGCTGATATTCAGAAAAGGCCATGTTACTTCAATGAACTTTTTTTTATTATTGTTCTCTTAGCACCGATAGACAGACTTTTTACAAAGTAGAACGATGGCAGCCTCATTTAACCTACAACCTGATAATCTCCCCTTTCATTCATAGGTACTTTACACAATACATTTAAACCTACTTTGATCTCATTTATAATGTAGCTATTCCCTGCTGTGGATAACTTAATTAATGAGATTATTTCATTGACCAACAAAAGGACAAGAAAGAATAATCAAATGTGAAAAGTAATTTAAAGGCATAGTAAAAAAAAAAAAAATACTTTTTCTAAAAAATAGTTTTTCTAGTACTTTTCCAAAGCTGGCTTAAATAAATTCCAAAGAATATTTGAGTAACTAATATAAACAGGATTTTGCACGTCAGTTGTATATGTAACCTGAACAAATAGGAGGAAATGAAATACTATGAGTTTAAGTATACAATGTAAGTACTTATGCCCAGATGTAGCTTGTTGACCAGCATCACATGCATACATGTCAAGTTCTCGCTAAACATATGAGAAGCTGCTTTATAGTGGGCTAGGCATCTAACATATCCAACAAAAAAATAACAAAATGGATCATAAAAGCTACTCATTTTTTTTCCAAATGTAAATAAGATTATTGTTCTTCTGGCGTTCTGTAAATAAAATGTAAAGTGATGTAATACATGGCATCCGCGATGATTGAGAAGACCTGATTAAGTTATACCAGTCCCCGTGCTAGTTATCACAGTTGTGCTTTGCTATTGTATTACAGCACTGTGATGTACCTGAAGGAGTGATAAGAGTTTACGCTCCATTGCACTCAAAGGTTTCCATGGCGATCCAGCTGAACAGTCGGACGAAAGCCAAAGACATCTTGGCAAGGTTTCAGTGCGAAAACAGGTGTGAAGAGGACCACATTTTTACATTTCCTTCAAAATGACAGGTTTAATAACAGTAGTCATTTCAATTATTTTGGATGACCTACAGAGTGACCTTTATTATGTGTAATATAAATCTGGTATCACAGTGTTCGGTGTATGTCTTTTTCAATTTCGATTTAAAAAAAAAGATAAGTTCTACTAGATATGTTACTTTGATACGCTCTGTGTTAATTTAGCATCATTTCGCCAGAGTGTGTTTCTTCCGTGTGCCTAGAAACTATTTGTGCGAGTTTCCTTCTTGTCCTGTAACTTGAGAAATAATTATGTTAAATTTGTTTTATATTAGATTAACATACAATTTGATGGCAGATGAGAGAGGTATTCCAGCAGCTTGATAAAAAAAGGTGTTAATCATCTGCCCATTTTTGTCCACATTATTATAACGTTTTATAATTTGTCTTCTTCTTTGTAGTAACGGAACACCAGACAGTGACAGAATAAACAACCAAAGTTTATATGAAATAGGAGGAAATATAGGTAAGCATGGTATACCAAATGGTTCCATAGAACTTACATCATGTGTACTGGCATGGGATAAATATGAGAGAATATCAGCAAATTAGATTTTATAAAGTCAACTGACTGATTGCTAGTACTCTACTGGTCGATAGTTCATATTGGACCAGCACTAGTGTCAGCACTATTTAGGTACTGAATTATTTTATTGATTTTTCTTGGCAATTGCTTATAAAACTTAAACAATGAGGTCCTTTTTTGGAAGTTTTAAGAAAATATTATTTATCTCCCTTTATACAGGTTCATTAAAAACTAGTAAATGCCTAATAGCTCAACTATCATTGTTTTTCTATTTAGATTCCATAAATAGTATAAAAGACCTCATACTAGAATTACTTAGTGACTAATATACCGGTATGTATATATATATATATATATATATATATATATATATATATTATATATGTATTTTTTGGGTGGAGATGGTTCACCAGTGTCTTATAGCAATGGTTTATGTTTCACTAATGACCTTTGACTATGTTTATTTTAGGAGAGCATTGCCTGGATCCAGATACCTATATGTTGGATGTGTACAATGTGAACCCTCGCGCAGAATGGATTTTAAAGCCAAAAAACAGCTGAAAATGTGAAGGTGATTTGAAGGACATGCTTTACAAATGCAGTAGACTGCGCCAATGGAATGCAGAAGACTCTGAGCAATAGGAACAATAATGATGGAGACTCGGCTCAAGACTTTGAAAAGAAATAGAGGTACTAAACCACAAGGAGAATGAAACCGTAACCCTTTCAGGAAAAGAGCAGACCATGGAAAAATGTTTCTAGGGAATATATACTAAAAATATATAGTGAAATGACACATCAACAAAAACCTACCTACATAAGGGACAGACGGTCAAGATATCCATGAGGTCATCAGTCTGATCACATAAAAGTATTATTTTTGACGTACAGATTTGGCTTGTGTATCTGTTAAAATGCACTCCTGGACAAACTAGGACCCCATAATCCTTTGATAGTAACAATATTTCTTTTCTAGTAACATTTTTATTATTAACGTTAAATGTTTTATGTGATATAAGTGCCTCACTTATGTATTTCACAGCCTGATGGTATCTCAATTTTGTACATTCTTATGTATAAACCACTATGTACAGTTATGTTTATATCATTTTGTACAGGCACCGATGTTTCAATTTGTATTGTAATGTATCATAATATTGTGCATGTATGTGTGTATGTGTAACCAGTCTTACATTATTTCAGTATTGTAGCGAGAGGTTAACCTGTATCACTAGTTCTTACGGCAGAATGTTCTAAGCATCTCAAATAATTTATTGAAAAAACAACCTTAACTTAAAAAAAGGACATTTCTGGTATATTGCTAGTTATATACTACATTAGATGCATATAGATGCAAACCTATTATACCAAACTAACGCAATCCAAGTTAACATTCCACCAGCCCATCTGGCTTTTTACAGATGAACCTAATGGCTTCTCCAGGTTACTAAAGAAAAGCAAATATTTGTGTCTATGTTTGCGACAAAAGATTCATATTATCAAAATATATTGTCCGATCACACATTTTTAGCTCAACCACGACCCTGGCCACGTATCAGTGTTTGCTATGCTTCTCCTTGTTAAAAGCTGCGTCAGTGTTAGTAGCCATGATTAAAACCCACCAAAACATGAAATAGAATAAAGTCAACATACTTGGCATAAAAGAACAATCCGTGAATAAATTACTCTTTTGTTTCTGTCGATTTGTGTTGCAATTTGTACATTTTATACGGTGTGGTGGTCCTGTTTTTTTTATAATGATATTCTGGCTATTCAGCGTGGTTATCATCTATAAATGTGTTATCTGGGGGTGTTTGAAAGAAAACTGTTACGTCCCAGAAACTGCCACGCAAACTATATATTTAGATCTTCTATAACATAAGCTGGTTGGGACCTAATGAGTATCCGTATATCTATGATGATGGTATATTTTCTCTTTCGGTGAAATAGAATTTGAGCCCCTATTTAAAAAAATGTGTTAGACCATATATACAGCCTATACTATCCCTTTAAAACATTGGATATCATGCACATTTCACTACGATAGAAGGAATTCACTTTATGAAAGAAGAGTATATGTCGCTGTCCTTGAATGACATGAAGCAGGAAAAATGACCTGGGTATCTTCCTAAAATAAGTGTCTCTGTTTATTTCTATTTTGGGATGTAGACATTCTTAAAGGTTCCAACAACTTAGCTCAAAACAGCTGATGTTCCATTTGTTAAAGGATTATGTTCCTTTAGAGATGAGACCGAGGCAACGATTCTTAAAGAACTTTCCAACGATGTCTGGAATGCGACATCATTTTTATGGCTTTCTATGAAAGTAACACCCCTGAGGTCTGGAATATTTTTATATGTTCAGGTGATTGAACATAAAATAAATGCCATAAGGTTTGTCAATACACAAGTTATTACTTCTTTCTTACCATTCACCATTTTTTTCTCCCCGCTTAACCCTTTTATTCCCTTTTCTCCCCGATCATAACCCCCTCTCTCTGGAGCCAACTGTTGACATAAGAATTAACTTGATTGATCTTTAGTTTTTTTTCACTGCCAGTGATGAATGAACTCATTGCATGTGTTAGGTATTGTGTATAATCAATGACTTTCTACGGAAACAAGGAAGGGTAGGAGTTGGTGCATTTTTATAACTTACTGTTGTCACATAATGTTTGTCTTCTGTGTTAAAATAAATTTCCAATATATGAGTTTCCATGTGGGTTATGTACTAACAATAACATTCTGCCATGTTGGTACGCGTCGCTGTGGTTTTATTGCTTCTAAGTTCTATGAAGTACCAGTACCCAGGAAACATTCTGAGCCCATAAGGGAAACAACAGTAGAGAAAATGGATTTGGATCAACAACATGAAACAAAACATGCAACAAACATTTATTTAGCCTGTGGCTTCAACGTTATCAAGTTAGTACCAAGGAAAAGTCATTTAGAAAACAGTAGTACATACTTCTGGTAAGGTTAAGTGTCCTGAAGCTACCATGTATAGTCCACGTCCATGTATAGACCACGCAGACATTCTGTTACTGAATTCCCTTTTATTAAGGCTCACATCAGACGTGTAACACAGTTGCTGCCTTAAGGACTAAAGGATTTTTTGCACTTTAGCTACCTGGTTTTCAAACATAATCCTCTCTCATTTAATTTAACTACTCAAGTAGTATATCATTTGATCAGAGAAGGCTTTCAATTGTTTGGGAGTCTCATTTGGGTGAAAATGCAGTGCAGTCTCATTGATTTAGTTATTTGGTAAGCAATATAGCCATGAAAAATTAGATAGGACTTGTCAAACTTGGGGTAAGCAATATATGGCCGTATAGCCATGTAAAATGTACAGATATCCACACAAGATGGGGTTCCATTTTATTTTATGTAAGACATAGACTGGGCTGTTCCTCTAATATTCACTAATCCTCTAATGTACTCTAATGTCTCTGTATACTAACTAAATCGATGCATCTGTTGTGACAATTTCAGTTACACAGGTTGTAAATGTGTTTGTGAGGGCTAAGGACTAAGCTCTGTACCCCTGCCAAGCCATCATCTGGTGGTCTAGATGGCAGATGGCTATTACTCTTGTTATTATATATTCTGGCATGCATGTTGTTTTACATTCATGCTTCTGCTTCAGCCACAGAAGTTGTTATGACCACCTGGTCACCACAGCCCAAGAGCCACCTTGTGGTGCTCAGCTTCGGAGCATTGCAAGGTGGTCATATTGATTTTACAGCTCCCTGGGCTGGTCAAAGGAGATCAGAGGATCTTCTCAACTGCTCCTCAGCACCCTTAGCATAAGAGAATTATTATGTAAATATAAATCAAATCAATATTCGGTGTAACCTCCCCTGCCTTCAAAACATCATCAATTCTTCCAAAAATCTTGAAGAACTAACCCCTCTTCAGGCACAGACTTCGGCAGATTCAGGCAGCCTCCGTTGCTTCTCTCTCTATATATGTAATCCAAAACAGACTTGTTGATGTCGCAATGAGGGCTCTTGGGGGGGCATGCCATCACTTCCAGGACTCCTTTCTTCTTCTTTACACTGAAGATAGTCATTCAGCATATGTCTTGGCTGTATGTTTGGGGTCATTGTTATGCTGCACAATGAATTTGGGGCCTCCCTGATGGTATTGCATGGTTGATTCATGTCTGCCTGCACTTTTCAGCATTGAGGAGACCATTAATTCTGACCAAATCACCAATTTCACTTCAGAAGTGCAGCCACAAAGCTGCAAGGAACTTCCACCATGCGTCGCTGTAGCCTACAAACACGCATACTTGTACCTCTCTCCAGCCCTTTGGTGAACAAACTGCCTCCTGCTACAGTTTTTCAGTCGCTTGGCGGCACTACTGAACATCTTCCCATTACAAAGGGAAGAAAGCATGTGTCTTTCAGCTGTAGCTCTACAAAAACCGACATATAATTCTCCATGACTACATCCGGGTTGGGACAAACACATACCAACCTTGCAAAGTCTGACCCTGATTTTTGTTGCTAATTTTCAAAATTAAACATACTGGAAATTGCCTTTATTTTAAAATGAAAGGAAAATCACCAATCGGAGGGTACTAAATTGATATATCCATGCTACCGTAAACACCAGTGTCGCCGGCCACAGGTTCTGTATCATTCAGATTACCTGAAAATTGCAACAATGCACAGTATGCACTTACAACCAAAGGTTTTATTGCTGTATAACGCCATTAAAATTGGCTCAAGGCAGTAAGAGCAAAATGCTAGTAAAATTGCATGACACTGGTTATAAATCAATTATACAGTGTGTGTATATATATATATATATATATATATATATATAGGGGGCATGTGTGTATAAAGTGCTCCTGTAAAAAGGGCTCATGTGTCAGTATATAGTTGTAGCATTCCTCTGTATAAGGGCACATGTGCCTGTATATAGAATTATAGGAGGTATGGAGCAGAGGTAATGATCGGATATAAGGCAGCGTAGTTACTATGTGGGAGAGGTAGGCATCATTCCGATACAGAGGAGCGGGTGTTTGAATAAGGAGAGGGGTAAGGTTCCAGTACGGGGCAGGAGAGAGATAAGGATTGGTGGATTGGTAAGGGTTGCAGAGCTCAGGTATGGGGCAGAAGAGGGGGTAGTAAAGCCCCGATACAAGGCAGGGGGTGGTAATGCTCCAGTACAGTGATGGGGAAGTCTGATGCGGGGCAATGCTCTTATTCTGTGGGCTGAGGTATAGCACAGCTCGCTGTTTCTATATAGCACAGTCAGTATAATGCCCCCACACAATGGCTGGGCTAAGGCCGCTTCTCACTGGCTGTGACCCATGATATAATCTGAAAATTAGTAAATTAAACTAAAAAATAACATTGTCCAATGGGACACCATTGTTGCAGTTCTCAAAAATATGTATTAAGAATATCTATTAATATGGAATCTGCAATACTTTTTAGTGTTATAGCTGCAAAACTTGGATATTAAGTATTTATGTTTTGGAATTCATTGTAAATCGGATGCACAGTCTAAGTTAGTTATGAATAAATAGCAGATACAGCTTTGTTGTTTATGCAGAGAGGGTAATAAAAATCAAAGCTATCAGTCATTATTTTTAAAGAAGTCATGCGTATTTTATTGTAAATCATTTTGAGAAATGTTTGCATTTTAACAGCTCTTAAAACAATTAGCACTGAGCAAAAACAAAATACTGTCAGATTCTCAGCAGCAAACGTATAAAGACAAAAATATTTCAATTTACTGCTATCCTACTGGAGGTATTTGTTGTATTTTTCCTCAAAAAAAAATTAAATTGCTAAAACTTTAAGAAAAAGTTCCTGAGTTGGAAATATGAATTAAAAAGTTTTGGAGCACCATTGAGAAAATGGGGTAACAGTTAATAAAAAAGATATATTTTCACATTAGATCAAAACTGCCACCCAAGGTCCTATGGCAAGGAGACAGGCCCCAAATGCTTTATCGTGTTCTTAGAAGACCTGGGAAATTCAGGGGTTTTGTGTACTGAATAACAGATTAAATAGGCTCTGTGTCCCTGTATCACCCAATACGTGTTTATATTTCAGATGGTGTCGTTGGCAGCACTTTGTGAGCTAATATTACTTCATGCTGTTACTTAAAGAGCTGGTTCCAAACCTACTTTGAGAATAACAGCATGGAAGTATAGACCTCCTCTACTTGATAACATCTTGTTCGATGAATGTATATGTAGGAGATATGTCTCTGTCCTGTTTATTGTTCTGTTCCAGGACAGGAATGAGGAAAGACTCCGCGCATTTCAAAGGCTTTGCTGAAATCACTGGCTTCGGTCTGCGTGCCCTTCACCAGTTTCATGTTGCGTATGCATCCGTGGAATGAGGTCTGGCTGGTCAAGCAGTTTTGCTTCACATCAGCTACATACGAGGGGAAAAAAACAAAGAAAAAGAGTGTCAATGTTTGTTTTCATTCCATTCTGTGCACCTTTGGGGACAGTTGTGGGGAAGCTGACATAGTTGTCAAAGGTGTTCCTTTGACAACTATGTCAGCTTTTGTGTACATATATTTCACTGTATATTATCTGTAACAAAAAAAACTGATAAATCAGGAGGGCCATGCTCACAATTAATTTTTATAATTTTGTATTTATTTATATATTATATATAATATGTTTTCCAATTTATCAAACAAATCATAAATTAAAAGTAGGTCCTTTCGAATATGGCTTTGGCTGTGATATGGATATTCATCAATGTATCAATGTAATAGCAGATTTAATAGCTTTCTGTAAGCAGTAAAAGGGATAGAACAAGGAGCCGGATACAGTGAAGCACAGCATTCACTTTAACAAAGTGCCGGCACACAGAATTTCATGGTGAATGTTTTCCCTTAATAACTTGATATAACTTTAAAATGAGGACTGGAAGAGTTAAAACAAATGGAGCTTGCAATTATTACATTAACCTGTGATCCTGGAAGTTGTTTATACATCTTACTTACATTCCTACTATTAGTGACTCAAACTTCCTTCCCCATGGCTTTATGTTTTCACAGCGCCTCGCCTTATTTAATTAAGTAGACACAACACTGGTGACGTGATGGAGCCAACACTATTTTACATTGCATTTTAAATGTTTGGAGACATATCGTTTTATATTTAGCTTACAAACGGAGATCATTTTGAGGTATCGTGCGCCTGTATATGTAAATATATGTATAAGGATGTTGGCTTTGATAACAAAGTAATAAATAAAATACATTCTAGTTGTGTCGGCTGTGGCAAAAGCGGGCTTTAAGTAATGATATACAAATACGAAAGTTTAAAGGTGTAAAAACTGAGGTCTCAATTGACCTTACCGAGAAGGTGTTAGATAAGTCTAAGATAAGCTATCCTAAATCTAAGACAAGACCACAGACACATTAGTCAATGAGTCAGGGGATACTCTAACCAGAAATAATTCTTTGAAGTTTACATTAAATTGCTCTTACCCGGATAGCCTCCAACATAAATCGGATTGTTAGTGTCTGCAGAGGTTGACTGGACATGTGGGCTCTCTGCATTCACAACATTTCCATCCACCGTAAGGACAATGCGATGTTTAATTTTACTGGCCTGAAGCTTATGCCACTTGCCATCACATAAAGAGCTGGGGCTCTCTGGCTTGTACACTGCTGTTATTCTGCCGGCACCATTATTAACATGGAACAAAACCTGTCAAAATAGAACGCAATGATTAAATCAGTTCTGGTCATATAGTTAATATTATCATTTCAAGATCATCCTTTTGATGGTACAGACCACTCTTCTCCTGATGCCTTGATGGTCTGCACTCTAGCAGAGACAAGAGGCACTGGGTCATCATAACCAGGCTCCCTTGGTCTCTGTGTAGACCTCCACTGAAGGAGGAGAAAAGAGATACTTGCCACTGAATTCACAGATCCTCCTACTCCACAATATAAATTATGTACATGAGTCTTTGGATCCCATTATAATGTCTCTGGTTTCGCTTTTGTGACACTACTCATCTGTTGCAGTTGTGTGTGCTCATGAAGTAGACAACAGGGCAGTGTGCTTAATCAGCCCATTAGAATACGTCATCACATACTTGTTGTTGTCCACTATTCATTCAACATAGGGCTAAACGTTATGTGTATGCAGATATACCATGGGTCTCTTGTGGAACTGAGATACCGTGTCAAGACAAGGTGTGAGTCTCTGGCTGGAATTAGGACAATATGGTATAAAGCCCAACGGACTGTCACCATCAAAATGTTTACATAACCTGACAGGAAGAGCATTGTCCCCAAGACTCCTGGCTTTGTTATTGTTATTTTTAGGTGACAATATTTAGCAACATTTCCAACCCCAACATCCATGACTCTGGCAAAGAGCAGTGGCTGTAGGTGGTTTCAATAGGGCTGAAACAACTAATCGATAAAATCAATAATAATCGATTATGAAAATCGTTGGCAACGAATTTCATCATCGATTAATCAAATCGATTTTTATCTCCTTATAATAATCCGATCTCAAACAGAGATCGGATTATAACACCGGAATCCAGATCCCCCGCAACGCTGCAGGAGACCTGGATTCCCCTCACTGTCGGCCGGTCTCTCACTTCCGTCTCTCTCCCCCCTCCCATACACCCCTCTGACTCCTCCCCCTCCCATACGTCACTCTGCCTCTCTCCCAGCTCCGTTACTGACAGTAACGGAGGCTGTCTGTGCGATGCAGACCCCCACCAGCTGACAGAGAGGATGATTCTCTGTCAGCCTGTGAGTGTCTGCATCGCACAGACAGCCTCCGTTACTGCACTTCACTTACACTGTGGCTTCTATGAAGCTGCAGTGAAAGTCCTTGTCTAGTGAAGATCCGTTGCTGACAGGAGGCAGAGTGGAGTATGGGAGGGGGAGGAGGCAGAATGGAGTATGGGAGGGAGAGGAGGCAGAGTGGAGTATGGGAGGGGGAGGAGGCAGAGTGGAGTATAGGAGGGGGAGGAGCCAGAGTGGAGTATGGGAGGGGGAGGGGCCAGAGTGGTGTATGGGAGGGGGGAGGAGGCAGAGTGAAGTATGGGAGGGGGGAGGAGGCAAAGTGGTGTATGGGAGGGGGAGGAGGCAAAGTGATGTATGGGAGGGGGAGGAGGCAGAGTGGTGTATGGGAGGGGGAGGAGCCAGAGTGGTGTACAGGAGGGGGAAGAGCCAGAGTGGTGTATGGGAGGGAGAGGAGCCAGAGTGGTGTATGGGAGGGGGAGGAGCCAAAGTTGTGTATGGGTGAGTTATAGTGGTGTATGGGGGGTATTATGAATTTCAGGGCATATAGGGGATATAAGGCATATCGATATTAGCATATCAGGGGGTCATAAAACATCTGGTAAAAGGTATATCGGGGGCTCAGTTGCATATCACTGGCATATAAGGAGTATAAGGCATATCAGGGGCACAGTGGCATATCAGGGGGCACAGTGGAATCTGGCATATAAGAGGCATTTATGGGGGCAGAGTGGCAAGCTGGGGGTCTGATGTGCATAACCGGGGGCAGTTTGGTAAATAAAAAAAATTTAAACAAGGCTTTTTTTCTCATAGTTATTATTAAATATGAAAAATAGTTAACATATGAATTAATATTTACTAATAACTTTGTATTAAAACCTAGTTTGAGAAACACCGTTCTTGTAGCTTTTATTATTATGTCAGTAAAATAAGAAGGTGAATAGAGAGAGGCCATTGCAATAAAGAGATGAAAGTGTAAATTGTACGTTTTTTATTACATTATTTTAAATTTAAAAAATTGCATTTTTTTATCCGATTAATCGAAAAAAATAATCGGCCAACTAATCGATTATTAAAATAATCGTTAGTTGCAGCCCTAGGTTTCAATAAATTAATTTACTTATGCTAAAGTATGTGACAGTTCCCCCTTAAAGTATCACACTAGATGGATCTATTGGAGACACCATGGATGATGCCTTTTAGGGGCAAGGAAGAAATGGTCTGAGAAAAAAGTAAACCCATTTGTAAGATGAGGTAAACATCCTCCTCTCGGAGGGTGGATCTGTGTGCATTACACACTTGCATCCATCAGCAAAATCACAGGCAGAATGTATTTCCTACAAAGCATTAAAAAATGTAGAAATGAGCTGGAAGATGTCAAGGATGTGCTACGTCCTTGGCAGGAAACATTTGAGAATCAACAAACTCATCTCATTTGTCTATGTTTTACAAAAACTGTTTAGCGTTTAATTAAAATGAAACACATTATAGGACATTTCAAGGTTTATAACCTCAGTGTTTTCTTATGCATATTTGATTCCTAGAATTCTGTCACTATACAGTTATAATTACATTTCTGATGTCAAAAGCATACACAAAGGACAGCCAAAAGATGCTTACCTTGCCATGTATGATTTCCAGGCCAATGGCATCAACTTTTGCGCTGCTAATTCCAAGAAGAACACCGTTCATCTGCGTAGTGCGGAACTCGAGAGACACGTTTACGTCTGAGCGGACTTTGTACCCCTCTTTAACTACAAACCAAAGATTTATAACGTGTATATTAATTATATACTTGTAGGTTCCTCAGCAAGCAATACTTTTATTGAATTTTTAAAACAAAAGAACTCTACATTTATTGTAATGCTTACTGTAACAGATCATTGTAAAGAATCAGATATTTTCTAAGAGAAAGGATGCATCATATGTGATGACCATACCTGATATGTTAATTCTTTAATAGACCATAGTGCAGATTTTATGTAGTGACACACCAGATGTGTTCACCAAATGACTAATACCAGTCCTTGTGGAAACCTTGACCTGTCATTATTTAAACATATATCTAATTAAGTCACCTGCATTCAAGCAGGGATATCAATCAAAACATACTGGTAGTAAAAGCACCAATTGGGAGTCTAATTTGGTTTATTGGAAATTATGTTAATATCAGCTTTATTATAGTATTAAAGTTATAGAGTTTGATCTAGAAACAGTAAGTGTTCACAATAATTATTATTTCTTAAAACCATGATTTAACCATAATTAAACCCGATAGGAACATACAAACCTATTAAGTGTGAAAAGGTGCTTAGTATGCACAGTAAGTGCTATTCAAGTCATATTTACCAAGGGCAGCAAATCCAGTTCCATCAAAGTAAGTTCCCTCTTGGACGGATGCGTAGCACTTATTTACTGCGTGTATGGAGATAGCGCTCTCCTTATCCAGTTGTTTGTTATTAATGGCAACTTTGCCAATGCATGCTGGGACACTGTGTGTGATCTAAATGAAAGAGAGAATGACGGCTAATTAGTACATTGCCACCTCTTGTTAGCAGCCATTTGGCCACAACTGTTTTCATTCCGAGACAAAACAAGCAACCAAGTGCACAGAAATAGAATTTGAGGGAATTTGGCTTATCTGCCTGTCCATCTTTTTCTACCTACAGTCAGTCCTCAAACTGTACTTGGCCATCAATAGCCTGATAGCATGTGCAATATAATATATATAATATATTTTTGTCTCCAAAGTTTTGTTTCAATACAAGCAGTTTACTTACATTCCCAATGCTCTTCGCTGTATAGTCTAGTGGAAGCCCACCAAGATAAAGCTTCCCTTCCACATCCAAAGTATTGCTGTCCCCTGGAGCACTAACTGATGCTGATTCCTGACCATCAATAGTAATCGTACCTTTTCTTTTATAATATTCTGTTATTACCTGAAAAAAACAGATGGCTGTGACATATAATAATAAAGACAGGATACCAGATTGAGCAAAAAATTATATTTCCTAAATACTCTAATATACGTTCATATTCTTGCTTCTTAATATGCATTTCATATTAATGAATGTATTATAACAGTGTTGTGTGACTTCATTAAAGGGCCACTTCAGTCTGTACACTTACAAATATCACCACCAGTGCATCGACGAGCACTAATTCATTTTTGTTTGTTGAAATGATGATTTTCAGTATTATCTTTGCTGTATGGTGTCGATGAAAGATAGGCATAGAGACGGATTCTAATAACGAAATGATTGGCCATTGTGCAATAGATTAAAAAGGTGAAATAAACTAATGATGAGGCAGAGGTTTTCTTCTTTTGTAGGATATAACCAAACCTGGGAACTCTTGGTAATTTCCCAGGGAGTAAATGTGATCAAACGCTGGTCTCCGGCCCGCATATTGAATGCACACGTGAGAAAGCAGAGCCTTACCTAGAGACTTACTTAAACAGAGTTTTACTATAAGTTCCCAGGCATGGTTATAACTCAAATACCAGCTAGTTGAGATTTTTGGGGGTTGATAATGATAATTGTTCACATCTTAAGTAACTGAAAATATAAGCAGCAGTCACTTACTGTGTGCCACTTTCCATCATTAATAACAGCCGTATGGAAAGCCTGAGTCCGTCCTTTTCCCATATCAAATAAGAAATAAAGTTTCCCTTCATGAAGTTGAAGTGCAGCATAATCCATCTGGTTCTGGTGAGCCATATAGTAAATAAGACCACTGGTGGCATATGTCCTGAGAGTTATCTGTACAGAGAGTCTGGGAAAAAGAATTTTATTTAATTTCATATTTCTTTTTCAGAAATGACTATAAATTACCAGTTTTCCACTAATCCATGAAGGAGTATATACTTGGAATTTTATCAATTATTTCCATTAATAAGCAAAACATATTAAATAATATAAAAGCAGATTTAAAAGTGTATTGTAATCAGTTTGATTTTAGAACATTTTGTAATTACTATGATGTATTATACATCAGGTAGTGACATGTAGGTCACCGGCAGGAACTATATCTCCCACGATGCTCACGCAGCATCCTTAAATGAAAAGTCTAGTTTCCAAAATAGTTTTATTATTTCATTTTGCATTGACTCCAATGTATTTTACTGAAAATTAGGGCATACAACCTTTAGTGATAGGAGTTAACATATCTATCTCATTTAAGGCCTCTACTGACAACTGGACGCATTAGAATGCAAACATCATCATACTCAGAAGCAGTCTGATTGTCACTGACAAGCATGGGAGTTCTACTGCACATGTGCAAGAAGCATACTGCAGTATGAACCTTGCTCTCAGTAAAGGTGCTGGAGGAGGAGTTAAATGAAAAATAAAAACTTGAATAACTAAAGAATGTTTGCACAGTTCTGCATGCAGTAAAATGATATGGAGTCCATGCAAGATGCATTTAACATGGAAATAGGGCTGGAGTGCTTAGTCAAAGAAAATAATCTCATTTATTCCTAGCTTAGTATCATGGTAGTTGTGGTTTCTCAACAAAAGGAACTGTACAAGCCGGATACCCCTACCAAATAGAGCAAAATCAATTGATTAAAAAACATGACAAAATAACAAATCCATCAGTTGACGTGAAACTGTAACCTGAGCATATCACCATAAAGGTTTGTCGACATCTCTTTGAAAGTTATTATAACATGTTTACTTGTCTTGGAAAGTACATATGTTCTTAAATATTATATATTTATAATCAGCTTTACAATGTACTTACTTTCTTCTGACAGCTGATTGGTCAAAAGGCAGTACAATGTGGCTTCCCTGAGTGAGGCCAAACTGGTGAGCATCTGGCACATGGTCCGGCTTCATCTCCAGTGCACACTGCAATGGCTGCAGGCAAAAATGTCACTTTTATAGATATATTGATTTGACAAATAAATATAATATTAACTACATTTTCAAACACTTAAAATGCCTTAGCTTTTTAAAGGACAGGAGTTGTGAACTAACCAGTGGTGAGGATAAACTGGTAAAGGACCTAATATCTGTATGAAAAATAACGGTTTTATTAAAGCTACATTTTCTTAAAATAGATTTTACGGCATTGGTCCTAGAGGAGCAGCATACTCATGTAACAAGATGTAGACACACATGACCTTCTAGGGACCCCTGGAAACATTTTTACCCCACAACTTAGACTGCCATTTTTTATGGAACCTACGTATCAGCACCATGGTATAACACAAACCCTACTGTTCTTTCCGATGGGACACCGTCTACTAATAGATCAGTTGTTGCAGAGCTAGCTGACCCCTAGGAATTCTGGGCTTAGCTTCTGACCCTTTTTGCCACCCCCGAATGATAAACCACTGCCCCTGTTTGATTCAAAATTTACTGGAGTTGTTCATTCTTAATTTGCACGGAACTCATGGTTTTTAGAAAACCTTATTGAATGGGAATTTCTAGAATAGACTGTTTTACCTTAGTTACAAATGATTTCTGTATGGGGGTAGTTAATTTTCTCTCTGTGACAGGCTGAGCAGGCGTTGCAGTCGGCAGAACTTCCACTTCCAGCTGGGCAATGGATTTAGGCTTCTCTGACAGCATGCAGCTATCCATATGAACCCCCTCATATTTCAGGACATTGGTGAAATCCATCTGCCTTTATTGCAAAAGGGAAAATGTATTATTTTGTACAGTTTATTAGCAGTTTATTTTTTCCTTAAAAAGAGAATTAACACTTACATAAAACAGAGTACATAAACTAAACAAAAATAAAAGTTGAGATTATTTAAATATTTTATAAACTAAAATAAAAGTTGTTTAAATATTTTATAAGCTAAAATATATTTGTATAAATAAGTGTTGAGTTATTTTATTTAATTAAAAATATTGGTTAACATAAGCATTAAAACAGAACTCCCGCCATTGTTATTGCTGTTATCAGTTTAAAAATAAGTTATCTAAAGTTTTGTGCTTTTTTTGGATTAATGCATATTAGACAGTTTGATGAAACTTACTCCATATTTACAACCAGATTGCGTATACATCCGTAGAAAGACTGGCTTGTTTTGAGGGGGGCTGTACCCATTTTACCAGGGACGCCACCGACATAAAAATTGGAAGCATTTATAGAGATGGAATCGACAGATGGTCCGTTCATCTTCACCTCGGAAGGTTTTCCTTCATCCACTTGTACATTCACAAGTCTAAAAAAATAATGTCCAAATTGTCAATTCTGCCCACTTGACCCACTTGATAACTGAAGTCATAGAATGTATATTTTTCTCTAGCAAAGATTACAATATCTTAACATATTATAATTAACATATTAATTATAATAATTAACTTTATTTATGGAACTTTATTAAATTCCTAAAATTTTAAGAGGTTTCTATTATATCTTTCCCTTAAAATGTATCATTTGTCATATATGAAGAATATGAAACATTCCCTGATGCATCTTTCTACACTTTCTAGAGTTTATAATATAAACCTATATGTTTTGCAATTACCTCTTGTTCCGGATGACAATAATAGAGTGTTCTTGTCCATCACTAAAGGTTCCAGTAGGAGATTTGATGATGACCTTTCTTGTGCTGGCACCATCCACAGGGTTGATATGGAATTCAATATGTCCATTCACCAGCATTATAGCAAAGAATGGCTAAATGAAAATATATGGTTTTAAAATCTATATGTTAGTTCTGAGGGCTGAGATTCCCATCAAAGAGATACAAGCACATGGATAGTACTGATTTATATACATTCAAGGACCACATGAGGCCCTTGTCACGGAAGAATGTGCATGCAAATAAGGTTAACAATTATCACCTTTGCCTCTAATTGTTAACCTTATTTTGCATGCGCCTACCCAGAATCCCGTGTGGTTGTGGCAGCACCATGAGATTTCTGAGGGAAAAACAAGCCTCCTGGCTTGTCTGGTGTCTGTAGATGAGAGTTTAATAATACTTCTACTACCCCTTAAACCCTTAGGGGTTTCCATCACCTTTTACCCACCATAACTTATGTAATGGTTATATACATCATTATATACGGTCTAGTGCTAGTAACATTTTGATACACATGATATAAAAAGTACATTTACATTTATAGGACTCATCTTGCTTTTCAAGCAAACTACAGGTTAGCTGTTATAATAAAATATCTGCCCTTCTTTGGAGCTCTCTTTGTCCTGCAACAGGGACCAATCACCAAGCTCTGTAATTTTATAAAACTGTCATAAATCTGAATTATTTGTGTAAATATGTTTCATAAAATTATAATAATAATAATAATAATCATTTGATTACTCACCAAGAGAGCTTGCCTGTGACTGAGTTTTTCCGCTCCCTTGCCAAATCCAGCCACGATAATTCCAGATTCATTGAGTGTGGAGAACGATACCATTAGCTCTGATTCTGCTGCCAATGATACTGGCTGCATTTCCACGTAGCCATCTTTTAAAACGGTAATGCTACGAGTTGGCTACGGCAGGAGAAAAAGACACAAAAATACTTTAGTGGTTGGATTCAAAATCATTCACTCAGATTACAGTGGATTAAAAATTGTGGAGTCTCACAGATGCTATCAAATGAATAATAACATAAATAATAATATGCTTATTGGTTGATAGATATGCAACCGATAATCAGATTAAATGTACCTGATTGTAGATGCGGTAAGGTAAATGTATAAACTTCAGTTAATGCATCTATGATAACCTAAACTGTATTGAATTTAGTAAGTGAAGAAAAGCAGGAGTTTGTAGGAGAGCTGCGGTAAATAATATATGAGGTGACTTCTGAGACATTTCACTGATTATAATTGGCATTGCCTCATACAATTTGGATAGGAAGGTTTCTTACCTCCAGTTTACAGCCTTTTCTTACACCATAGGCATTTCTTACCAAGTCAAAATTTGAGCGGGAAATCTCCAAGTTCTTTATACAGCCCACATAGGACCTGCTGCTAAGCTGTTTTCTAAAATCAAGAAAGATTTGCAATTGATGTGATAAAAACATAATGAACATGTTTGAAAATGTTTTAGATAAAGGATACTTTCTTTATACTAAGTTTGAATAATCTTCGTTGGCTTGAAGTAAAAATTTTCATAAAAATTGTGTGGTTGAGTTCCATAAAACACACATCTCTTCTAAGGGGAGCCATCATTAAAACATTTAATTTAGCTTTACTGCAAGATTCATCCTTTGGAAGATCAGCCTGGGATCAAATCATTTCTTCTTGTTTTCAAACAGATGTTTTATTTACTAATGCAGTTTATGTTCGTCCAAAAATCTACAAAGAAAATTATAACTAGACGTAATACCTAACACTCCTGGATCTGGGAAGTCCACCAATATAAATAGGATCCTTATCTGACCGGTTAAGGTCTGAAGCAACGCCTGGAGCTTCTCCTTGCTTGGTTTCTCTCTGGGTTGAGTTGTAGGAATCCATCACAGCCAGTATACCTTTGTCACAAGAGAACACATCGGTCTTAAAACGAAACTTCAAATACTTCACTAGTTGAAATGATCTACAACAAGTTCTTAGAGGCCCAAAAACTTTTAAAAAAGTGTCAAGGATGGCCACGACAGACACTTGACTGGTTTGTGTGTGTGAGCTTCAGCCGTACCTTGCTTCCTGTTGCGCTGGAAGGCTACTTTATGCCATGCTCCATCATTATAGCGTCCATCTGTCATCAGTATCAGAGGTCCTGATCCCAATTCGACAGATACTCTCAGTTTACCGTCCACCATTTCCATAGATAAATAATCTCGCTGATAAAACAAGAACGAAGTTTGATCAACTTTGTTGAACCATACTGAGCAGCTAAACACTAGGATGTTAAACTTATTTCACCTATGTGTCTACCAGTTAAATAAATTAGTTTAAAAAAGCGAACCTTGACTTATTCTAAACATCATCTGGGTATTGCTTTAAGGCTTGGGTTCATCAACAAGTAAACAGCTGGACCAAAAGCCAAGCACCAAAAAGCAAGGGATTAGCAAAAAAACATGTGTTTTCATTTTTAAATGATTAACTTTTAGAACGTAGAAAACAATAGCTGGAAAGAAATGAAAATAACTAAAGGGCAAGGTCTTACTGTTCCATTGGAAGCAAGATACAAAAGAAGGCCATTTGGAGCGAATGTTCGGAAATGGATAACTATCTGAGATGAAGTGGAACGAAGCGTCTTCTCTACAATAGAATATCCACTGCCGTCAAAATGGAAAGCAGTTTCTTCTTCTCGTGGGCTACAAATACAAAAGGGAAAATTTCAGTCAAGCCATATCGTGGTGGACAAATGCTGGCACTACAAGTGCCATTGAGATAACTAGTATATGATTAAGAATAGCATTGCAGGTGGATATATCACAATTAGGCAAGTTTAATACCGGTATATGATTTAACAAGGGGTAACAACATTTACTCATCTCCATGATAAAATCAAGTGTAATTATTAGCAGGGCTCTACCGGGGAGTTGAATTGGGCCAGACACAGGCACTTTAAGGCCAGCAGCCCATAAGTGACGTATGTATGCAGATGCAGGCTACACTCTTACACTGTCTCATGGTGCAGCTGCACATTAAAAGGCCAGATCTGGCATGCAAGTGGCAGTTAAGGTAAGTGACTGGCGACAGCTGGCACCGGCCAGCTGTATACCTGTTGACTTACTATAGCTATACTCATTGCAAACGACTATGACAAGCATGGAGCGTGTCCACGGTTTATGCTTTTATAGGAGTAACTATGTAACTATCTGGCATTATGTAGAACTTATTAATGCAAACAACTACATAACTAACATTTGGAATACACTAAGAACTTAGATCCCTGCAGAAGTTTTACGCCTTATAACGCTCTTGCTGGTCAATATAAATTGTAATATTGCCACCTGCTGGTATGAACGTGTCATAACTACTCACTCACAAACAGTGGTGTTACGAAGGGATGAATCCTACATTCATATAATTGACATTTGTAATATTTAGGGGTGTCCCATCACCCATTAATTTGCAGGACATATATATATACATTTTACTTGTGGCTGAGTACTGCTACCTTGCAGTATGTACTCATAGAACAGTTCAATAACCGATTTCATGTATCTGATTTTCAATTGTGGGTAGCATGTGAAAATCTACATAATTCTACATTGTAACGCATGCTGGACGCCCATTTTAGGAAGATTATCCGTTATATACATATGTCATGGCTAATGGCAGATGTGTGATTCTACATTGGAATTGGTTATTGCTTCTCCAAGAACTGCACAAAGGGAAAAATCAGCACGTGTTTAAAAAAAATCTTTGAAAATAAATAAGAAGTGATTACTAATAGTTATTTAGGACTTAGCATTAAAATACATAGCTAGGAAAAATATTCCTTGTAAACTAAAACAATTTACACATTTGCATATTTTAACACATTCCTAAAGCGTACCCACTTTTTATGAGAAAGTAATAAAATATGTTTTAGCCATGCTCTGTAGGAAAAAATAAAAATAGAATCAATGTGTCCATTTTTAGTGATTAAAGCTGGTATCTGTGTTAGAGGCGAGTACAATTTTCCATAAAAAGATAAAACCAAAAAAAAAAAAAAAAAAAATCTATAAAATCACGCTCTCTGCTTCCTGCAGGAATTCCAGCATCATTTAAATTTCCAGACGTGTAAAAACAGGTAGAAAACACTTTTCTTATAATTTTCCATATATTTAAATGTTTTCTATTTTGGTGTGAAACTGTGCCTCTAACAGTAATGATGGGCTGAACATGAAAAGAAACAGAATATCCTCCTGCAGCCACTTTTGGTTTAATAATAGTATGTCTGGCTTCTATCTGAATACCCATTATAGGTTTAGATGTCAATTTTTGCATTTTACATATTTATTTTGTTGACAAAATATTAAATAAACCAAATATATTTTATTTTATTAATTAGGGGGGGGGCAGAAGAGCTTCTCTAAAGAAGATAAGTGAGCTTACAAAACATACATTAGTAAAAGGTAGCATGGCAACAATATAGAAATAGCATTAATACTTTTAGGAAGCTAAATAATACCTTCCATAGCATCCACCACATTTGCCCTCTCTCTCAACATAGTTCCATAAACCAATGGAGTGCCCATTAAGGAACGCCTCGCCCATGCAACCTTTAAAATCTGTGGTCTTGACTGCTGTTGATTTCTAGGAAAGAAAAATACACGGATAATTAGCCATGGGATTTGTTTATACACGTTTTAATGTTATTTTAAAAATATATTTTCCTAACTATATGGGAAAGCAGAACCTCTCCTGATGTCTTTAGGCAGCCTACAGGTCTGTATCTAAGTGTGACAACATCAGGCAAGCCCTACATACTACCTATGGAATAATGCATACATATTTTAGGTAGAGGACATCAAAGGTCTGTCAAATGCCTGTTGAACAAACATGTTTTTGGACTATGTTCTAGCACACTTCTTTTTGACTCTGCTCAGACATCTTGAATGCATCCTAGGTTACAATGTCACAAAGATACTGATTTTGGCTTAAGCCAGTGTCTACATGCCAAGCTATATCTACTGATATGCTTAATATCCATGAGGAAGGGAGAAGGAGTGTGAACCAGAGGAGGGTTTGGGTTGCTCCAGGTTTCTGTACACCTATAAGATGGTTTTCCTAAATATAAAAATATATATATATATATATATATATATATATATATATACCGTATTGGCTCGGATATAGGCCGCCCCCGTATATAGGCCGCACCCTAAAAGTCTGGTGCTTTTTTAAAGAAAAAGTTTTTTTCTTTAAAAAAGCACCAAAAAAAAAAAAAAAATGCTGCCACTCTGTCCCCCCTCCCCGAGATATGCTACCACTGTCCTCCCCCCCCGAGATACGCTACCACTGTCCTCCCTCCCCGAGATATGCTACCACTGTCCTCCTCCTCCCCCCCGAGATACGCTACCACTGCCCCCCCCCCGAGATACGCTACCACTGTCCTCCCCCCCCCCGAGATACGCTACCACTGTCCTCCCCCCCGAGATATGCTACCACTGTCCTCCCTCCCCCCCCGAGATACGCTACCACTGTCCTCCCTCCCCGAGATATGCTACCACTGTCCCCCCCCCCCGAGATACGCTACCACTGTCCCCCCCCCACAGAGATATGCTACCACTGTCCTCCCCCCCCCGAGATACGCTACCACTGTCCCCCCCCCCCCCGAGATATGCTGCCACTGTCCTCCTCTGCCCCCCCCCTCCTCGACTTACCGGAGCAGACTCCCGGGTGTCTTGCGGGGCCGGCGGGGGACATCTACGCAATACGCGTATGCAACTTCCGGTGCCGGTGCCGGTGCGGCCTATATTCGAGCCAATACGGTATATATATATATATATATATATATATATATATAACACTTCTGTTTCACAATGATACAGCAACAACGGTGCAAGAAGACCAAATTATGGAGCTTGAGTCTATAATATGATTAATCATTTTTTTTTTCTATATTGTAGGTTTAACCATGTCTACAATTATTATAGGTAACAAATAAGTTCATGCTCAAAAAATGCATTTCATCTGGGAAATATACCTGTAATTGTCCTCCTATTCCCCCAACAAACATCAATGTTGAGTTATCGATGTGGAGTATGGATGATGTACCAGGTGAAGATGACATTTTGGCTGTGGGCTTCTGAGAAGTGCCAATTTCTTCCACAGTCAATGAACCTGATTTACCAAACCTGTGAAGATGAACCATGGATGTTATAGCTAATGATACTACAATATCATATTTGTATAACCAACTCTCTCAACTAATTAGTTTTTGTTGTCTTTGTGTCTATCTAACTAAACGCATACATACACTGATCCTGTATAAAATGTTATAAAGTGTTTTTTTCAACCTGGAAGGAACATCTCAGTAATTGGTACTGAATTTATTTATCAGAGAAGGTCAACTATATTAATTTACGTCTCAGCGAAATTACTTTTTGATAAAAGATAAAGTACCAGAACACAAAGGAATTACATCAAAGTATAGAGTGGAAAATGTGGGGTTCAAGTTTGAAGATATTTTTTGGTGGTCAGTAAGTACAGTAAATGAACTCTTGTAGAAATCGTCACACTAAAGAACAAATCATTAAAATCCTGTACAATTGCCATATGTTTTACTGGTCACATCTAAATAAGCTTTACCTTGTTGCGTGTATTTTATGCCACTTGTTATTGTTTATCTGGATATCAGGTTCTTCGAGCCTTACAGATCCTGCGCCCAGGTCCCAAAGGAAGGAAACCTTGCCTTTCAGCATTTCTACCGCCATGAAGTCAGCCTGCAAAAAAACAAAATAAATGATCAATGTGCTAATAAAGCCCCATTTTTCAAATGCTGTAATTTCATTAACATTATGACTAGAAGTTTTATTAATAATAAAATCCTTTTCACTGTGTAATAATTCCCTGGAATATCTGTCTTCTGTATGTTCATATATACGATTACTTTAGTTGCATACTGTAGATCAAAATGACTTCAAAACTTTTGTAGCCGCTTTCATGTTCAGTGTCCAGGTAAACGCCAGGTGAATGCACAACTCATACAGAACTGAATAAAGACTCAACTCAATGGGAGAACAACTCGTAGGAAACTTTTAGCCCCCAAGTTATTGATAGTCGAACATTTCTTGGAAACGTTGATTTGAGTATCTATGGCACATAATGGAGTCTGAAGCTTAGAAGTATCCCAATGCAAGAAGGGCCAGACATTGCAAGTTTCTCCACAAGGGCAAATTTGCACTTTAAACCTCTAAGCGAATGACTGTAGAGGGACACGATCTTTTCTTAGTAAATGTTCTTCAAATTTCTCTTTACTGCATGATACATCTGGCATTGAAATGGCTTTTTGTCAACAAATGCATGAAACATTAAAGTCACTCACTTTCGTGCTGCTGCCCAGGTAGAAAAGCAGGTTGTCCGGCTCGCCGGTCTTAACATTAAGAGTTAGAGTGCTGAAATGTGTAGAATAGAGCTCTGGGTGGTAAGAGCGTACACAATCTCTGTCGGCTGAAACAGCCACTTTAATCTGAAAAAATAGAAAACAATTTATTATTAATATCGAAAAACAATTGCTCGTTCAGTGCTATGTGCTGTAGAGTGCTTTATAGCTAAATTATATAGACTATTAACAGGCCATGCCAACACCACAGCTACTTATCAAACTTATTTTATGTCAGGGTCTCTCTCCTTAAAGTGGTACTGCTGTCTCTCTTAGATAAACTAAAAGGCAGTTATCTGTAGTGAGCTGTCTATGGTACGCAAGGGAACAGTATCCTCAATCAGTGAAATGGTAAGTGGACCAGAACCAATATTGAAATAATTCATCTATAAATCCAATTTTTGTTGCAAAGAAATGTTTGGGTTTAAAAAATATGATATGTTTTTAGATATGTGTTTTTCTTGGAAATCCGCTTCCACTTGTATGGTAACTGATTCTATTAAAAATAGCGCCTCTTTTAACCATCGAAAGGGGTTGTTTTTATGGTACTGAGATCATTATTCTAAATATGCCTTATACTATCTATGGCTGACTAAGAAGTCATCAGTAAAAGGTAATAGTTGAAACTCTCTTTTTTCCGTAACACTTTTATCACACTTACCGATGCGGCCTGTTTACGGGCCTGACTAATAAGCTCTTTAATTTCAGATAGATTTCTGCTTAGGTTTTCCTCAAGCAATTTCAAGGGTTTCAGTCTATCCAATAAAATGTTGGCCTGTGTTTCCACTTCTTTAATTCTGCTTTCCGCTGTTACCGCTGGTGAAACACAACATATTTAGGAGCTTGCACATACAGTATACATAAAAACATTAACATAGGTGAACCTAATACTCGGGCGCGTTGTGTGTTCTTAGCATGGCCTTTGTCACGAAGAAAAGTCCTACTACCGGCAACCAAGCGGCAGCTAGCCAGTTCTGCCAGTGCCTACCCGACAGCCGTCTGCAGTGCAGTCCCATCGGGCTGCAGGCAAATTTGTGATGCGCACTAGAGGGCCAACCTGTGCCGCGCAACAAGAGGCATCCCTGCGATGGATTTAAAAACCCGGAACTGCTATTAAGAAGCACCCTATTGTGTTCCTGTTACACGTATCAGGAGAATCTGCTCCAGAAAGTTCTGTTGACTCTCTGGCTTGCGATTTTGTACCTTGCTGACATTATCTGCGTCCCAAACCCAGCTATCCCGACTACCTGCGCTGTGTACCAACCTTGGCTTTTTCTGACTACTTGTTTATTATAACATACCCAGCGCTGGCTACTATCTGACCTGGCATTCTGTGGTACCTGTCCTGAGTACCTACCTGAGGCATTAAGTAGACAGGTATTCTGTACCTCCAGCAAGTGCTACATATGACTCTTCCTATATATATTATATATTATACACCTCCACACTATTTTGATCACCAAAGTCCCTGTCTTCTTATTTTGGGGCTCAACCTCTTGAGGCTGAAGGCTGAAGGCTCTATCAGGCTGAAGAACTGTGGTGTGTACGCTTCTGGTTCACAGCAGTTGTGACAGCTCTTCGGGGGGGGGGGAGACCATGAGCTGGTAGTCAAGCTGAAAATGGGGTCCCTTATTTCAGGAAATTTAGAATTTGACAGTAGATAAGAGATATTTGGTCAGTTTAGTCTCCAGAGTTTGAGATGACTCAATAAGCCTGGCCAAGCTCTGCTTTGGCTCTTGCTCGGGCTTTACAGAGCAGATAAAAAAAATGAACAGCATATTAAACCTCTTCCACAACGATTGTACATTCTATGCCAAAGTATTCCGTGCACCCTATATTTTTGCAGAAAAGTATCGGCGAGTGCATTAATGCAGGAAACATACCCGTCTTGGATGAGTCCGCTAGAAGCTCGTTGGTTTTCCGCAGCGTGTCATTGACTTTGGACAGCGCAGAGGACGCAGTTAACACCTTTTGGTTGAAGTTCGTGATATGGTTTAAAGTGCCAGCTGCACTGACATTGGCAGACAAGGCAAGCTCTTTAGCATCTTGTAGTTTCTCACTGGTATCTGTTCCAGGGTAGATAAAGCAAATTATGAACTTTTTCGCTTTGAAAAGTGAAGTTGAAAAATTGAGAAAAGGGAAAACATTTCTAAGAAAAAGTACATATAAAGAGGCTGTTATTGAAACCTGAATTAAGGGGTGGTTCTCAATTTAGGACACAAAATCCCAATGAGGATTATTCTTATGAGGAATGAATGCAGACTAGATTTTAATACTAACCCCACACTAAATTACTCACAGACATTAATGTGGCTCCTGCAGGGGAGGGCCGGCAGCCTAAGGCCTGGGGGGCAAGTCAAGTGAAGTGGCTCCGCCCCCTCGCACTCACCTTTCACCCCTCACGCTGCTCCCATCACTATGCGGCCATCAGACTGCTGGAAAACTGATCTAAACAGCCGCTGGGTGCTGATGCCACCGGCCAGAGCTACTTTAATCCTTTTTTTTTTTATTTATTTAATACACCGGATCGGCTTGCCATATTAAAAATAAATAAATAAAGTATTAAAGTAGCGCCGGCTGGCAGCATCAGCACCCAGCGGCCATTTAAATTCGATTTCCAACAATCTGATGGCCGCATAGTGATGGGAGCAGCGTGAGGGGTGAAAGGTGAGTGCGAGGGGGCGGAGCTTTCACCCCTCACGCTGCTCCCATCACTTGGCGGCCGTTGCATACGGCCGCTGGGTGCTGATGCCGCCGGCCGGCGCTGCTTTAATACTTTTTTTTCATTTAATAGCCGATCCGGCTTGCCATATTAAATTTAAAAAAAAAAAAGTATTAAAGTAGCGCCGGCCGGCGGCATCAGCACCCAGCGGCCGTTTAGATTAGATTTCGGGCGGCCTGGGGGGCAATTGCCCCCCGGCCCAGCCCGCCCCTGGGCTCCTGCCCTGTTGGGGATGTGGATACGCAGTTATTGTTTTGCAAGAAATAAAAGCATGGGCTTGGAAGCTCAGAGGTTATTTCAGAAATTATGCTTCTCAACATTTCAAAAGGCAAAAGAAGGACACATTTTTGTTAGGAGCACGGTTACAGCCTTTTAGTGTGTATCGAAACATATTCACAGCATTTAATGACTTATTTTGTCAGAAAATCACACTGAACAGCCATTAACAGGTAAGCAGGCCTCGCTCTCAGGAGGAAGTCTAGGCATTGTATGTCTGAACTGAATCAATAATTAAAGCTTCTGTTCCAGCAATATGTTTAGCAAATAAATCTTAGGAGACCTTTCTTTTTTTTTTTGGCAGTCTCATCACATTTTCAGTTTCTGAAGCATAGCAATGTCTCATTAATGACATAAGCGTGATGTCATCATTACTGTATTCATTACGTTGTCATCACAAAACCATACATTTCTTCTTTTAGAGTCTTTTCAAATATATATAATGTCTGAGAACTTGCGGAACCTCCCTTTTAAATGCAGTGTTCCACCTACTCTAATGAATATGCCCAAGAAATAATTATTTAATACTGTATATGTTTTTTCCAGGAACATAGGCAACCAAAAAGCAGACACTAATAGATTCTTGCTATAAAAACTGAAAAAAAGTTTTGTTTTATAGGTAAAGAAGATACCTTTTACACTAGGATAAAATTCAGCTTTGTTTTGTTAATGCCCATTTGGAATGAACAGAGGATTATGCTGAGATGGTCAGGAATTAAACCGAAGCAAATCATTTATGTGTTTCTATTGTGCACCTGTACAAAGACTCTTTTGTCTGCATTTCCATCAAAGATGCACATTTTTATTAGTGGAAGTACAATTTGTAGGTACAGCTAGAAGTAAATGAATACGCCTTAATGCTACTTACCATTTGGTAAATTTCTCAGAGCCAGAAGCTGTTCACTTATTTGACGTGTAAATGCATGAGTGCGTTTTTGTATTGTATCTGCTTTTGTTTTCAGATCGTTCAAATCAGACACAAGACCTATGGGAACGAACAAAAGAGTTTGAGAAGATTACCAATTTAAATATCTGAAAGGAAGAACTGTCAATGACAAACAAGTGTCGGGCATAAGAAATTGGATTTTTATTTTTCTCAGTAGGTGTTTCTGCTCTGTCTGATGATGGTAACTTCACGTTGTCATACTGAAGTGTCATTTGATTACAGTGCGGATGCCACGTAACCTTTCAGCTTCCATTTTTTTGTTTAAAACATCCAAAATGACACAGAATCACTGAAATAAACAGTAATCTATTTGTATGCAGGCCTGGACTGGCCAACTGGCAAACCGGGTAAATGCCTTGTGGGCCAGTGCCAGATGGCGCTGGTCACTTACCTTTACTGTCGTAGATCTGGCTGCCAGCTGGACACACGAAGCTGGACACTGCAGAGGTATAGGAGTGTGGCATGCGTCCTCATATAACCATTCTTTTATTGGATCAAATAAGAATGTCTATCATTGGGGTCTATAAAAGTAGCTAATACTCCTAAAGTCATGTAAAGCTATGGTACTGACAAAAATATAGTATAATATGGTACGAAACTATCAAAGTTCCCAGACCCTTACCTTCCGTGCTAAGACTTAAATTTTTGGCCTCATTCAGAAGTTGTGTGCTGAACTTCATAGAATTTTTTGGTGCAACTTGTAAAGATCCATTTGCCCCTGAAACCTTTTAAAAGAAAACATATCGTTATCAGATTTTTTAAATGATGTAATAAGTCAAAAATGATTTGTGTTTGTTTGTGTTCTTAGAGTAAAAGTTGTAGTTTCAGTGCTATACCTGCAGTGATAAAATGTTAACCATGGTCAGTAAGGTAGGTTGGGGAATTAAGCTCAAGTCAGGTGGTATATATTGTCTGTCATTTACACATTTATCAAGTGCTATTAAAGAAAATAACTGCATTATATCTTAATATTTGGTCAAGGATGCCATTTGTTGGCACCATACATATTTTAATATGAACGCTATAAGGACAAATCAAATGGACAATTAAAAAAAACTGGTTATAGGCAACACTATGATGTAGGCATTGGATAACTACTTAAAACTAAGCACAGCAGAAACAGTCCCAATATAAAATGTTGCATTTAGAACAAAATGAGTTCTAGGATATGGTCCTTTTTCAAAAAGTTATCTACATGTTTGGGGGTCCATAAACCTGAGATCCAATAAGCTTTTTGCATTGTTGTGATGTGAAGGACAAAATATATTCTAACACTAAGCAAATAGAGGTCTGGAAAGTGATGGGATGTTGATGCTTTCACATAACACTGGAGATCTAAGTTATTATTTTACTTTAAGGAGAATTTTGTTTGTGACCAGATGCATTCTATAGTTCTTCTCTAGGTTTCGTGTATGATTTCTGTCATTGTAAGACACATTTTCTGGGCTAATTTATTACAGGGGTACCTGGCCAGGGAAGCCACTACTTATCAGACACTATGGATTAGTTGGGTTTTTTTGCCAGTTAACTAAACTATACATTAGTGCTTACTTTTTAGGTCTAAAACCTTAGGCGCCATATCATATAGTTCATAGGGTTAACTGATGAAAATTATACAACCTAAAAATGAACTAGCAATTCTTACTGATCTTAAGTAACAGTGAGTGGACATTACTAGTGACATTATTTCCAATAAACATTAATCAATCTAGTTAATATAATAATCTGAAAAATAAAAACTCACGTTCTAATAAAATGTGCTTAATCTTTGATACTGTACTGGAGAGTTTTGGCTATAGAAGGTGTACCGTAACCTAAATTTTGTATATTTTTTAGCATATGGATGTCATTAGGATACAAGTCTATTAAGAGTGTTAATACAATTGTCTATTAAAATGTCATTGTGGATTGATAACACTAACAGTAATCTTTTTACCATTCCATGTTCTTTAGACCTATGCACCTGCCGCTCTTTGAAGACCTTACCATTGCCAGGACTCCTGTAACTGTGTGGTTACACTGTTCTGCAAGAACCTCTGATTGCTCAATCATATTTTTGATATCTGTGTGAGAATGGATCGCACTGGTGGCATTCAAAGAGGCATTCCTTACATCTAAAAGAGAACTGGGAACACACAAAAAAAGATATATTATTATATTGTCCCTTTAAAATATGATGTTTTTGCTGAAAAGATTTTGTAGCAAAATGAGTTAAAAAAAATCACATCATCAAATGCTACAACTAAGGTTTACAGCTTTAAATAGCAGATGTGTTGTTCTGCTTATGCATTTGTTTTAATAAAATAATCACATCTTCTTCTACTACCCAGCTTGTAGCAATTTAGATTTGACTTCCATTTAACTTAATACCGTGACAAAACCAAGGTAGATGGCAATGCTGACTTATATGAATATGACTGAACTGGATGAATTAATAACTACATTTTGGTATTAACACTGCTATGTTTACCTATTTAGAGAAGCAGAAAGTTTGTGTAGTTCAGCTGCATAATCTTCTGCCTTATAGACCATGTCAAGTGCGTCTCTTTTGGCCATCTGCATTACCAGACGATCTACATGGTGTCTCAGTTTAGAATTCCAAAGAAGAAGCTCCTCTTGGTGGGTCTCCAAAACCTATGGACAACATTACAACATTAAATCCACATTAAATGACTCTCTATGGTCCAATTGATTCAGTGACACCTGGATACATACAGATGTAGCATTAATGGTGTCCTCTGCAAGCAAAACTGCATCATCCACCAGCCCAAGACCTTCCTCAATCAACAACACAGAACGGTTCTTATTTTCCTGAAGGTCGTGTTTTTTTGTCTGTAAGGGAAAATAAATAAAAATACATTCCGCTAAAATTATTTTGATTGTTCCTTATGATTTTTTTTAGTTATCCATGGGTCAACTTTCATACTTGCAGCCCCTAGGACTAATGCAGAGTTCCCCCGGGATGCAAAGATGTTTCAAACGTAAAAGTATTTTTTTAACCTTGATCAATTGTTTTACCACATTAATAGGTAATTACAAACATAAATTCTGAAACTCACTTACCCTCAAATCAGCCAGATTTCTTTGTATAATGACCAGCAGATCGTTGGTGTTGTTGGTGTTTGCAGATGCCACATACAGCAAATCCTCCGCTGCCAGTAGTTTGTTGTTACGTTGTGCGAGGGCATTTTCAAGACTATTTTTTAACTTTGTTAAATCTTGGTGTGGCTTCTCATATTCTTTCTCAACTCTGTGTAGATAGCCTTCTGATACTCTGATAAATCATAAAAGGAAAAAAACTACTCAGATAAAAGTAAATACCGCTATTGGTTCGGGTCTGGTACTCTCTGCAGAATTCACCTTTAGTCTAACTTCTTGTGTTCTTGTGACAGGCGGTATAAAAAAATAAGGAAAAGGGCAACTCATTTTAAAAGTGTGTTTTAATTTATATAGATATATTTGATTTAGCAATTCCTTTTTTCCCTGTGAACATCTAATAAACAAAACAAATATATGTACGTATAATAATAATATAAAATGTATACGTACTAACATGTATACTAATATATATATATATATATATATATATATATACACATACACACATACATATACATACACACATACATATATATATTTCGCAAAAACAAGAAAATAAAAGCGCTTACTTGAGGGTTTTGGTAGCATCTTGACTTTGATCATTAAAATATTTCGACCTCATAGAACTGAGCATTAAGGAGACATCATCCTCATAATTTAATTGCAAATTGTCAGAGAGCTGTGTATCAATGCTCGTCTCATTTAGGCTTTCGACCACTTCCACCAATACTGCAAGAAAGATAGGTTAATAGCTCATTTAGAAAGCTCCCAAACACTAGAAACGACAGATCTGGCCACATAGTCAAATTAGGCAGCTGTCTAGTATGCTGAGTTGGTAGGGGTGCCACTCTCTATATATACCGTATATTCCGGCGTATAAGACGACCGGGCGTATAAGACGACCCCCAACTTTTACAGTTCAAATATAGAGTTTGGACTATACTCGCCGTATAAGACTACCCCTCTACCCAGCATACAACAACCAGCCAATCACGGCAAGCAATGTACCTTACCGGTGATTTGCTGGTTGATTTGCTGACATATACATACATGCACTGCCCTTACACACACACACACACACACACATATATATAATATATATATGTGTGTATATATATATATATATGTGTGTGTATATATATGTGTGTGTATATATATATATGTGTGTGTATATATATATCTACACATATGCCTGTCCATACATACACATTTATACACTGCCCTCACCACACACCCCTGCCTTTACACACATGTATATGTATATGTATATATACACACACACGTATGTATATATATATATATATATATATATATACATACATACATACATCAGTGTGTGTGTATATATATTATATATAAATATATATATATATATATATATATATATATATATATATATATATATATATATATATACAAAGTCCAAAATCAACAATTGCACACCAATCACCACTTTTTTAGCCCGGTGCCAAGTAGCTGCAACAGCAAATCTTATAATATCAAAAAAATCGTTACCGGCACTCCAGGGACTTCTTTAAATAATCACTCCAGAAACAGCAGTTTTCTAATCAACGTTTCAGTCTGTTTATTAGACTTTCATCAGGACACGTGTGTGTGTGTGTGTGTGTGTGTATATATACACACACCAGCTTACAAATACACTGACCATATCACACCAACATACATACACTGCACTCACACCCCTTTCTCCCCATCTCTTACCTTATCTTCTGTCTTCTTTCTTCCATCCAGTTGTGGGAGCGCGAGGTCTGGCACTTCAGACCTCGGCTTCCCTGCTCCCTCATCACTACGCGCCGGCAATTGATGCCGAGCGCCGGGACATGACGTCATCCCCAGGCTCGGCATCAATAGCCGACACGTAGTGATTAGAGAGCAGGGAAGCCGAGGTCTGAAGTGCCAGACCTCGAGCTCCCTAATGTCGGGCTAGTTAGAGGGAGGTCGTGATCTCCCCAACCAGCCCTGCTGATCAGGGCTAGTTGGGGAGATCACGATCTTGCACCTACCTCGGCGCGGCCCTGAAGACCGGCCCAGGGGAGGCGGCTTCTTCACTCGCCCCTCCCCTAGAGATTGGTGGCTTCGTGGGAACCTCCGGCTTGGTAAGTACCCGGTGGTTGCATTTCTTAGGGGTTTCTAAGTTAGTACCCGGCGTATAAGACGACCCCCCACTTTTAAGAAGATTTTCTGGGGTTAAAAAGTCGTCTTATACGCCGGTATATACAGTATGTTTTTTTTTACAAAGAAAGTATACATGTAGCACTTAATTTACCATGGGTGCTAGAAGTCCTATAGTTGTCCATGTATGCTATCAACCTCAGTACTAGAAGAAAGTCTGCGTTGATTTAAATAACTATTTAAAGTTAATAAAGTACGCGCAAAAAGGAAGAACTGCCCTTATATCGCCAAACAACTTCTATCTTTGACAACCAGATAATTGCTGGATAGGTATCTGTAGTTCAACAACTGTTGGGGATAACCCCATTTAAATGGCAATAAATGTACCTTGAATAGTCGTTTGCATTTTGTCAATAAAGCCGATTAACTCTTGAGTCTTATTCAGAGTTCTGATGGTGGCATTGTTCAGTGCTTCTCCATCACCTATCACCTGCTCCATCTTAGGGAAAAGTAAACATGTATGATTTAGATTTTTTAAAATGCAAAACAAATTACATTTAAGTTGTAGAACAATGAGCAATGTATAGATCATTTTGAACCATTTAATAATATCACTGAATCTTAAACGCTCCAAAGCACCTGTATGTAATAAAATATTTTACATAATTAACCTAATTTTAATTGATCTCGCAGGATAGATATACGAATTTCATAAAGCAAAAAAAAAGAAATACTACAGTGCCCTGAAAAGGTATTTATTGTAATTATGTCTGTGTGTGTCTAGTGAAATTAAACCCAATTATCTATTATATTTGGTTAATTGGTTTAGTATCTAAGGGGGCAAGGGTCAGATTTTTTTTCCTTCTACAAATGAAAAGATCATTTAAGAACTGCACGTTATCTTTGCCTAATATTAAAATTATTTGGATGATCAAAAAAAAAAAAAAAAAAAAAATGGTGACAAATATGCAAAAATAGAAATTGGGGGCAATTGCGTTTTTGTAGCACTATATGTATTGACCTTATTGGACACATATGAGGTCTACTTTTTAATATTTGCTTTGCTAGATTTTACATTAAGAAATAGACGTAAATAGAATTAAAGCTGTCCAAGGTATAACAAAGCAAACTTCATATTATGGCGATCTTAATAAAAGAGGCACTGTAGGAAAATCAATCTGCAGATTGTGGCGTGTACTCACGTGCTGCTCAAGTTGGAGGGTGTCTTTAGACAAAGAACTGAGCTGCTCCATTGTCTTGTCCAGGGATATTATTGGGCTGACTCTTATTGGCACAGACTCCTGAAAAACAATCCAAATTTGTCTAGTTATTGAGAATATTGAGAAACGTGACTTAAAACTACACATTTTACTTGCATAAACCTAGATAAAAATAATGTAAACTTTACTTGGGAATATACCTAACAGATGGAATATACCGTATGTACATATGAAATAAATGAATATGTGTTTTTAGTCAAATACATTTAAAAAATGTAATGATGACATTAACCTGACTGAGAAATATAAGAGATTCCAGAGATGCCATAATAAATGCTCATGGACCTTGGACAGGAATACAAATCAAATCTGTACTTCTCCAGCCTGAACATACATGGATTATTATTATTTATTGTTTTATATAGCACCATCAAATTCCGTAGCGCTGTACAATGGGTGGACAGGACATAACAAGTAGTATATAACATAACAAATTGACTTACAGAGACAACAGGTGAGGAAGGCACTGATCAAACAAATTTACAATCTAGAGATACAAGCCTAAAACATGCAGAAATGTATAAATGGCCAAAGAACAGGGTATTTTATAGATAGATAGATGCTATTTACTTTCAGTTTATTTAATGTGTGACTTTCAACACTTTGTATTATTTTTTTTTTCCGGGCAGACCTCAAAATAAAGTGATTGCTGTTGATTTAGACTTTAAGAGCTGTTGCGTTTCAGCTATGTGCTCGTAACCTTTCAATAAATCCTGTGAGCCCTTTCCATGAACCTCAATGTTTGTTGTATCTTAATCTCCTATCAACCATCGTTTTTGGCTTTTAAGGCATATTTAAATATGTATTAAAATTATATTTGCATATAATTGCCTCTGGTAATTGGCGAACATCATGCTCTAAGCCGGGACCTGATTACATTACGGAGAGAGCAGCAACTTCATCTACAGATCCAATTTGAACAGTTTCAAGAACATCATAAAGACCCTTTATTAGATTTTATCCAGTTTTCCCCGATCTGGACAGTATCAGCCACAACTTGTCTACAGAGAGCAACTACATTATTTGTACGGAGGGATGGAGGGAAACTTAAAGTAACATAATTAATATTTATTAAAACACGTTCTTATTCACAAAGCTGCCTATGTTATAATATTTCATTTGCAATCTAATGTTGTTGATTAAAATTAAACTAGACCCACATTCTACATATATCTACCATTTCTTCTGGGAGGCTGTTCCACTTATCTGCCACTCTTACAGTAAAGTATAACTTTCTTATAAGTCTATATTACAGATGGATGGATGAAACATGATGAAAGCAAGCGATAGATAGATAGATAGATAGATAGATAGATAGATAGATAGATAGATGATAGATAGATAAATACCTAATCAAATACCGCCATATCTGGTTGAAATATGTGTTATACGTTTTGAGTAAGATACCTTAAAGTGCTTTGTCACATTTTCCAAGTTGAATAGAGTTTGATGAGGTGGTCTACCAATACCGGTCATATTAAAAGAGAAGATGGCCTGGTGCAAACTATCCAAATCATCAAGTAAGGTTCCAGTGCAATCATCATCACAAGCTGGAAATAAAAGAACAAATAAATGGTCAAAGCCATGGACAGGCAGGAAACAGCTTGAGTACTTTATACCCCAGTAGTATTAGATCATTTTATTAAGGTGCACTGAAGAAGTGGTGTTAAGATATATCTATTAAGAAGTGTTGCATGGATCCTACAATAATAGACTCAACAGGTTCTAAAAAACCCTTTACTTCCAATCAAAGGGCAGCACTACTATGTAGCAGCTTGGCCCGTCACTATGTATTATCACACGCAGGACACCACTGAAACAGGCTTGGGTAAGTTTCCCTGAACGTCTCACATTAATAACGTTATCCCACACAATGAGCACGAAGCATCTAGTAAGAGTTGGTGAAGGAATCGTTAAACAGCATTAAATAACGAGGACACTCTTTACCCGTATCTAATTATAATATGAAATAAAACATATTCAACGGTTTCATATCTTATTATGTTTGGGTCACATGAAGTGCGATTTATTAGGTGCACCACTAGTGGCAAGGGTGACCGCCTAATTTTTGGCTTAGATTGGCCATTGTACCGAAATGTACTTGTTCGTGCCTCTGATCCATCACTTTCCTTGCATTATTAAACTTTTTCGACTATGTGTGTGAACTGGTTCTTTTGACTTATATAAGTTGCTCTTATCACAGCGTCATTCCCCGTCCACCCAACTCTATATACCTATGTCAAAGGTCCCTTTCTTCCACTAACAAAATAGCTAGGTTATCGGCACAGTATAGAGTGTACTGATGTGTGTTACTTACATATACATTCTTCTTCCAAAAGAATGTGTCTTAATTCACAAGTATCACAAAGACGGCCAGTTACTCCTGTTTTGCAAATGCACTGGCCGGTTAGCCGATCACATTCATTATTCAATGAGCCGCTTGGGTTGCAGTCACATTTCTGGCAGAAGCCATCAGGCTCATTTGGATTTCCGTAGTAGCCAAGAGAACACCTACATGTTACAAAACATATACAGAATACATAATTAAATAATTTATGTTTGCGCCATAACTCCTTTGCATCATAAGTAGCTATTGTTAAAGAAAATGTCAAGTTCTTATTTTAGCGTCTTTTAAATAACTGAACCGGTCCAACTTTTCTAGTGTTTCTGTGAAGCCCAACAGCTTGGCCAACACCGACAACCTGGCTTGTTTCATAGGCGTCGGTGATAATAGCATTTACAGGAGCCACTGAGTTTAGTGCTCGCCTCAAGCTTTACGAAAAAATGATATGGTGTTGGTCCAAAAGATGACAGGGTCTTTTGCTTAAGATGGCACAAGCTATCGGGCAAACACAGAAAAGTATGTCTTTGCTGTTTTCAATGTTCGCCTCCCAAAAAAAGATATCACTTTTGACTATGAGTAAAAACTGACTGTAATACTCTCTTTTCAATAGCACATATGGTCCTTACCTTTCACAGTATCGCCCTTCATATCCAGGTAGACAGGCATCACAACGGAAATCATTAATACCTTCTAGGACGCATGTGGGGCTAAAACTAGGAACATAAACAGTAAAAGGGAGTTTAAAATGTTTAACAATTCTTCTCACAATTTATAGCGCAGAACTGCATACTGTCATATTAGAGCAGATTTTATTTCTCTATGTTTATATTTTTATACTTAATTTCTCTAATTTGCTAATACAGCATGTAATCAGAGCTATATTACCCTAGTCAGCTTCCAAGGACAGGAGACCTCAGAAGAATGCCAGCTTCAAACGGCCTATTGAGCCCCAGCTAGGAGGTTTAAGAGATCAATCTACTCAACACAGCACATTGTTTTGGGAGAAGGAAGAGGTCTGAACTTCTCCGTCATGCTTCCGCGTGCAACTGAATATTTAGTGCCAGAATATGGTGTCATGCGCAGACATCATCTATCTATATGCAGAGGTGGAGTGGTCAGACAGATCTATACCACCGTAAAGGTAGTCATTCAGACACTTGAACTCTGTATTCCACTGTACAACTTAGTACCCCATTTTCACAAAAGCTTCTAAGTAGGACATTGATGTTAAGCATATATTTTTGGCTCATTTGCAGACGCTTCAAGATGCCTTCTTATGGTTATTTCTCAACAATATAATTGCGGTTTATGATACCATATCATGTTGATTCCAGCATTAATGCTAAGAGGACTAGAAACTGACACCATCAAAAAAGATTCTAAAAAAAGCAATATTAAAACATAAATATCTGATTTGTGGAGTAATGGCAGACAAGGGAGAAGACTGTACACACATTTCAACATAAAATAGGTGTTTAGATGTAAAATTACCTCTGGCTGTTGCCCTTGGGACAAGCACACAATGAGCAATCTGCAATTGACCCAGTTACTTTCCCATAGTAGCCAGGAGCACATAGATGGCAGTGGTCACCAGCTGTATTATCTTGGCAGTCCTGCAACATGACAGCAAACCAACAATCAGCATTGCCTATAACTGGTTGTCGCTGGTAATACACTAATCCTTCACTTAATACTGCAGCAAGGAGGTTCTATAACAATGTACCCACTTTCAGGTAATGATCAGGGAAATTGGTGAAATCTGACAGTATGGTTTTTAGACTGGTCGATGCATGTTATCTATTGCTATAAGACATATGTTTTTATGAAAGACACTTTTTTGCACTCGGAGATTGATTTTTTTGTTCACTATGCGGTGTTAGACATGTGAGCATAGCTAAATAGTTATGGTATTTTTATGGTATTTTATTAACATGTTGGCCCGCTAATGGCTGTATCTATTGTGAGACTGTGAGCCCCAGGGAGTTGATTGGCATGGCATCTGGGTACAGCTGCTATGCAGATTATACATATGGGTCCCTGGGGTGGAGCAATTGGAGAGCAGGGTGGGCCAATGCTCCATTTCCCCCATTTTGTGGAAATTCCATGCCAGGTTTTCCAGGAGGCAAGAAGTCCACAGGATCCGGTCCGGGATTCCTATGGGGCCGGCATAAGGCACAGGTGCTGGACATTAAAAACCCCTGGAGCCTGATACTCAGAGAGACTGTTGGGGGGAGAGGAAGTTCCCTGTGCTCCCAGGGCAAGGAGAGACCCTGAAGAAGACAATTCCTGAGCCAAGTGAGGCAATACCTGCCTGGACGTTTTGTGTGTTGTCTGGGGGAGGTTTTCCAGAGCCTGGCGTAGCTGGGTCTGGCTGGCAGGTTGAGTTAGTGGGTGATTAGGCTGGTCAGTCTGGACCAGCATAGTTAAGTTAGAGAGGGCTCCAATTGGGAGCTAGGTTTTCTTTTTATGATTTGGTTTTTGGGGTTTAAGCGGTTAAAATAAAGCGCTGTTTTGTTCAAAGCTACTGTTCCTGACTCTGATTGCCCCAGAGGACTGTGCTTAGGACCCCTAAAAGTGACATGTATGGCCCTCATGCTATAGGGTTTGTCACACTATTTTTATTGAATGGGAAATTGGGATTATACAGTAAATTATTGCAAATTATTAAAATATTAACCAACTCTCTGGTGGGGGAGTCGTAGGATAAAATTGTACAACGCCAGTGGGTATTACATGCAATAACATTCACCTTAGTCATCTGGCTTGATCTACTATCATTTAAACTAATATTTAAATGCTCAAACAGACATAACCACAAATGGAAAAATATTTATCTAGATGGTCTAGAGTTACAGTTTTGCACATACATTCAGAATCATACAAAATACCCCTGATTTTACTTATATATAACATAGGTAGACTTGAATAAATGAAAATATTGTTTCAATTGTAAATGTTGACTGACCCCTTCAATGTGAGGCAATATTAAGATATGAAATAATATATAAATACGATGTAAATACTGAAAATATATTATCTCTCAAGGACCCTAAAATTGACAAGTTTTCACCCTAATTTTATTCTAACATTATTTTAATGTTAGTTATTAATGTAATTACAATGTAGAATGCATTATCATAAATGAGACTGAAATGTAATATATCTGGCTGCTTTGAGATCCTGTATAATGTTACATACCATGCATCTGCCAGTATCTGGATCACAGATCTCGCTGTGGTTGCTGCACTGACAGGGGACACAGGGAGGGTTTTGGAAACGTAACCCTAAGATACTGATTTCTGAGAGCTTCTCTCTATAGTATCCAGGTGCACACTCCTAAAGAAAGAAAAAAATGGGGTGAAAAGGGTAAATCCATTGTTTTTGAAACGGCAGAATAAAATTCTACTTTTTGGAAATGCAACCTACCTGACATGAAAGTCCTCTATAACCAGGGGGGCACTCGCAGACCTCAATGAGATGAGCAGCTTCTCGGCCAGAATGCATGTCTGATGCCTCCACCGCAATCTCCATTGATATATTAGAGATCCTAGGAATGTTCAAAAAAAGAGGAAAATAATAGGAATTTAACACAGAATGAACACATTAACTGATGACCTGATGTTTTACAAGCACATAAGTATAACGTGACTGTGATTTATGTACATAATTTACTAAATCTTTACCTGCTTTGTTGTAATCCATATCCATAAGATGCTTTGATTAGAATGTAATCAATGTTGTTTAAAACATACATGAAATCTGATCTTGTTACAGTCTGTTCAGAATCAAAATACCTCCAGTTATTCTGCAAATGACAAGCAAATAAAGGAAACATTCAGTGAAGTTAAATGGTAACCATTACATTGGATTAAACAAAAACACAGTTCCAGAGAAGTTTTGTGATCACAGCATAGACCATTGGATTGCTCACATTTTGCTGTCCTACTCTTTAGAATAATAATGTCTAAAGCATCAGAGACAATGTTCCAAAAGTCTGTACCTTGGCACTGAACATTCAACTAAGAGCCTTAATCCTTAGCAGCATTATGAGTTGGTTACTAAGTAATACATATGTTGGTTTGATGTGGCTCAGTTTTATTTTGCCCAGTTGGTTTTAACTGTGGAGAACTTGAGCAGCTGCTGAGAAGCCAGGCTATTACTTATATACAGTACTTACCTCTGTCATGCTGGCTTGAATCTCCGTTCTCACCGCGTTTCCAGGAGCAGGGGTGTACATAGATATAATCAGTTTGCTGGCGCTCCCACCTTTCATTAAAATCTTCGGCTCAAAATCAGAGGAACCAGAATCTCCCAGAGCATAATAAGTAATGACATATGACAGCATTCCACCGTAGGCCAAAATCTGTGGCCAGATAAATAGAAGATAAAAGTGTAAAACATGGTTTACATTGCCACAAAATAAAAAGAATGACTGTTAATGCAACCGCAAACATTAGACCTTTACGGCTCAACAATAAATTTTTATGTTATATTCATATCTTGGAATTCTCTGGGTTTGACCAGGATTCTCCGGGTAAAGCCCCGCTTCCTCGGGTCTTCCAGTCTTTATTTTTGCTTGGCAGGGGGCGGGACTTGGCTATATCCAATCTCCACCCACTTCCTGTTTTCTCCTACCCACTTTGCTTTGACTTCCCTTCTAGCAGGCCCCTATACAAGACCAACCCCGCCTCTATATGTGACTAGCCCCACCCGCCATCAAGGCAAGGCCACAGATATCACATTAATATGACCATTTTACATGTATCAAGTTAAATATTAACTACTGTTCTTACCTTATTATCTAAAAACTGTTGTGGTAATTAGCAATGCTAATTTTAAAACTTTAAATTAGAATAGAATGTATACTTGGTAATGGGATACAGGACAATAAATACAAATATCAGTGACTTACAGGTATGCGGACATAGCCTTCCATTTCGGCACAAAGCTGGGATACTCCAGAACAGAAACAGAGGGAACAGCCCAGTGGATTCTCAGCATGAAGAGCAAAAGTGCCAGCCTTACACTCGTTGCAATAACTTCCAACCACATTGTCCTGTAACAAAACAGGTGTATAAAATCACGTTTTTAAAAGGACAAAAGTACACATCATTTTACACATTTTGCAGATTAGCCATTTGTATAATGTGTTCTAGCTCTGTTACTTAAGCCCAAAATACTAGACAATCACCTAGATTCCTTATCATACTGTCGGTGGAGTTGCATTCATGAATAGCATAATAGATAATTAATCATAAATCATCTGTGCGCCTTTGCACTGTGGATTCTACGGTATCTTGGTCAAAATAAAAGTTTGCTAATGCAACCAGAGAGTTATGTGACAAAAATGGCCCATTGTACCTTAAAATACACATTCCCAATGTGATTGATTGAATTTGGTTGAATCACAATCTATTCCAAAAAGCAGTGGCTAAATCTTGTGGAGGCCAAAAAAAGCCTACTTTAAGGGCTAAACATTTTCTCTTTAATGTTTAATACAAAAATTCAATGGATTCTAGCTGAATTGGCTTCAATGGGAGCAGTGCAGGCTGCAGGACATGTGCTCTCGGTGCAGACAGGGGAGAAGGAGTCTGGTTTTGTTACTAAAAACTGCAAAATAATGTACAGTACGTGACAAACTGCACGCAGAAAAAATGCATTGGTTTTACACAGAACATTGTTTTCCCAAGGATGTTTGAAGCTATACAATGTATTATACCATGTTATATATTTTTTTATCAAGTTATGTTATAAAACACGTGTTGGAGTAATACAGAGAACAGGGTTTATTTACCTTACAAGCACATTCGCCGGTCTCTTCCACGCAGCTGCACACCTTCCGTTCATCATCACACCATGCAGACTGCGTGCCTTCGGGATCACAGTCACAAGAAACGCACTCGGGATATTTCCTATATCCAAACAGGCAGGCGCTGCAGCTCTGTCCACCAAATTCCTTTCTGCAATGGCACTGGCCAGTTGAAAGGTCACACTGGAGGCTGTTGGACCCATCTTTGCTGCAGTTACATTCCTGAAATCAGACAAATACATGACATCTTGACATTTGCAGCATTAATATGATCCTGTTGGCAGATATCCCCGCCAGACCAACTAGGTTGTTGGTCACATGGTTACCCGGCACAGGCTTTGATAATTCTAGAGGTCTCTTACCAGACATCCAAGTTCTGGATCATGACCCCAGTAGTTGGTGTCACAGAATTCACACTTGGGTCCATGCGTATGAGGAGGGCAGATGCACTCTCCAGACTCAGGATCACAGTTATTCTGGGTGTGTGCACAGTCACAAGCTGGGAAGGAAAACGTAACACAACAATGTTGGAAAATTGCAAAATGTGAAAGGGGGACACTTTTTTTAAAAAAAAACTCTCCGATACAAGCAATTGCATCACCACTTAAAACACACTTTATTTTTGTCAGCACAGTCATGCATATTAAAAATAACCAACACATTGAATTGAATTCCCATAAGGCTCAGCCAGACATACTACTTCCATGATGCTGGCTGAGCGTCATGGGAAGTGCAGCAACAGTAAAGCTGCAGATGCTAGCTGTGAACTACAATTCCTATGATTCTCAGCCATCCAGCCAGGTGTCCACCATAATGCTGGCTGAGCACCATTGGAAGAGTAGTCCACAGCAGCAGAATTTTTTTTTTAAATTAAAAAAGGCTAATGTTATCCTCCCTCCATTGATTTTTGGAATCAAAACGTTTGATACTGCAAAAATTGATGACATTATTCTTCACGATATTCTTGTAAGAAACTTTTATTTCTTTGTTAATTCATGTAAACAATTGTTTCATATTTATTAAGAAATTTCCTTTTATTTGCCAACCCCCCCAGTTATGCACAGCTGCCCCCAGAAATGCATTATACCCCCTATATGACACTCTGCCTTCCTGATATGCCTTATACCCTCCTATATGCCGCTCTGCCCCATGATATGCCTTTTAACCCCCTATATGCCTTATACCCCCCTATATGGCACTCTGCCTCCAGAAATGCCTTATACCCCCTATATGCCACACTGCCTCCAGAAATGCCTTATACCCCTATAAGCCACTCTGGAGGCAGAGTTTAAAAGGGGTGGGACGAAGAGCTGAGGCACGGCCATTGGGCGGCGCGGTGGGTGCACGCCAGCCCCTTTATTTTCATTAGACGCCGGCGGCCGGAAAAGGCTTTCAATCCCGTTTGCAGCCGCTCAGCGGCTGTTTTCAATGTTGATCTGCCGGCCAACATTGAAAACAGCCTCTGAGCGGCTGCGAACAGGATTGAAAGCCCCTTCCGGCCGCTGGCATCCCGGGACAGAGACCCCAAATCGGGACTGTCCCGCCTGAATCGGGACAGCTGGGGGGCATGCGATCATAGAATTGAATATAGCTATGCATCAGCTCCAAAACATAACTAATCAACACTGTGCAAAACCTACGAGTGCAGCCGCCATCCTGGTATGCATAAAATCCATGGGCACAAACATCACACTTGAGTCCAGCTACTCCAGGTACGCAGGTGCACTGCCCGGCATCATTACAAGCATCTGAAACGGAGCCTGACTCGTTACAATCACAGGGGAGACATCCAATGCCAGACGTCAAACCGTAGAATCCATGCTGTGGGAATAAACCATAAAGTCACTCACTTTCCATGAAAATGTATTTAATTCCTAGAGTGCGTTAATGGCCCTATAGAAGTGCCGTTTGCTTAACCGGATCCGTGTTGGTGAGTCCACAGGAGAATACTGTTATGTTATCTATCTTTGTATCTGTTATAAAATCAACTATATTTAATTGCCCTGATCTTATTCTTTTTACACTATACATTCACTTTAAGAATAACCGGTTTTATTGTTTCTTACCACGCACTGATCGCATCTTTTTCCAAACACATTTGGTTTACATTCACATATGCCAGTCTCGTGGTGACAAATGCCTGAAACAGAGCTTTCAGGATGGCATTGGCAAGCTTAAAAAAAGAAAAGGAAAAAAATAGACGTAAATAATGGTCAACTTTTTTAAATTAGCAAATATACACATTTAAAAAAATAAATATGATACATAGTGAATAATGCATTTGTTTGCATTCAAAAGCTTAGTCTGCCAGAAAAAAAAACCAGCAGATGTTTAAGGGAAAAAAGAAGGGAAATTCCACAATAAACTAGATGCCTTCATTCAACTATCCGAAGACATAACGTGCATACAGCTATAGGGATTAATCAACGGGAAATGTTGAGGCACAACAAGAAATAAAAGGCACAAAAAAGACAATCCTAGTCAAGTAAATGCCACATTTGTGACACCAACGGAGAGTGCGCCGTTTTCTTAACTAGATCGGTGTTGGTGGGCCCACGGGAGAATACTGCCTCCTTACTACAAAGAAGGTGACTCCGTCCTGAATCACAGGGGCTCATACCCACCAACACAATATGTACAGTCAACCGCAGCGGTATTTATGTCACGCGAAATGCTGCCGTACTTAAGTTATGGCGAGTGCTTAAACTTTTTTTGTTTTGTCATATTAAAATCTCCTATGGGTACTTAATTTATTAGTATGATTACTTTGCATTATTATGTTTATCTTAGCTATACTTCTAAAGTATTTGCTCGGCTGCACAGTCAAGTCAAACGGGAGTTAATATATGCATGGAATCAGCCATTCACAATCGAGTGGGCGGGGTTATCTGGCTGACGCAATAACAAAGGCACCAACGATGGATTTCTTGGATGGATTTGTACCTTTGTACCTTTTTGTATGTTTTTTATTAATGGATAAATGTATGTAGTTATTTCTGCTCATAAATTGCCACTATAGTTTCCATCGTTTATTTTATGGGATTTTAGAGTAATAAACTAACATTTATCGAAAAGCCTTTGTCTGCTACCTTCTTCAAATTTTACTAAACCTCCAAACACCGCGCAAACTCTCTTCACTATCAGACAGTAGGTGATGAATGGCTGCTTTATACAGAATATGCTTAAAAGACCTTGTAACAAAATATGAAACAGCTATATGTTTCTTTAAATTCTGTCTATGGAAACACTATGACTGCTCGAGCGATATTCCAGCTGTTTTGTTTTTTTTCCTGAAAGCAACAGTTTTTATCTTGATAGAGACAAAATTCCAAAGATAATCAAAGGAATTTAACACTGCAAATCTTTTTTGGTTTTGATGTAAATCAGCCAATTATAACTAAATACATACTGATATATATTTTCCCTATGGGAGAAACTACAGACTGCAAAGATTACTGCTCCTCTTATCTTTGCTCCCTGCAGACAATGACCGCAAGGCTGAAGAGATCATCAAAGACAAGAATTTCCAACAAATTGTCCTTGCTGGTCATGTCATTGGTCTGTAGATTAGATGAGGAAACACAACAGCAATCTCATTTACTAATACAAGCAGAGGGCAAACGGTTGTACATGGTCTATCTGCGTGACAATGGAAGCACAGATTTCTGCTCCAGGATTCTGGAGAAGGCATCTAAAAAACAGGCTGTTGTTTACGTACATTGGGATGTAACCAAAAAAGCAAGGTTCCATGAATCATGGTGAAAGTGATGGGTATAAATACATACTACACCAGTCTGCAACTATTTAATCAGTGGAAAAGTAAAATTTGAAATAATTATACCTCTCCATGTTCCAGTGGCACAAGTCTTGAATAAAATGACGTGCAAATCACTTCATCATCCCTTCTGTACGTTGGTGGCCCAAGTCTTGGTGTCACGTTGTATCGACTCAAGCACTCGTAGTCACTGATTGCATAATACTGCCAAGGCGTGAACTCAACACCATCCTGAGAACGTTCTAATATCCAGTTACCTGGCCGTGGGGAATTTGCTGCTTTAATTATTATGTATGCAACTTGGAAGATCTGCACACAAAAAGAATGTTTCATTAAATACATATTTCACACAAAAACATTTTCTTTTTCATTCCTATTGCTACACAATTGCTATAAGACACTGCCCCTCAATTTGTCTTTTCTTAACTGTATTTCCAGGGTTATAAGTTACCTCCTAATTGTACCAGGCAAAACGCTTGTAAAGATATATTTTCCTAACAATTTGCACCAAAAGGATTAAAATATGCCAGTATTATTTTTTTTTTCTTTCCATAATACACATACTGCACAAATATGGATATTTGCAAAAAGAGAATACATATAATAGCTCTTAACTTATTATTATGTATCCATTTCTCATATTTTGCAGAACTGTACTTCAGGTAAGCAGTACAAAATAATTTGGATTTCCAAGAAGAAAAGATAAGGAGAGCCCTGCTAACTGAGCTTACAATCTAGATATGTGTGTTTCCCATTCTTAAGTGAAAACCTTAATATATATTTTTCAGGGGTTTGTAATGTGCATTACTATTTATCCATGAAACTGCGCTTATATTACCATCACAGTATTTTCTCCCCCACACTGTGTATTCTGCTAACTTGCCTCCCTGTTTGTTATATGGTTGAGTGAACGACAAATGAGCCGGTTCATATTGTACTGAGATTTTTTCTGAATGGCTCCAGAGTCATGAGTCTTAACAAAGCTACAGCTGATGTAGCTCATTGTAAGCCCACACTGGACAAGTATTTGCAACAATATATGTTTCTCCTGTAGCCTGTTTCATTCTTCAATTTAGAGAACATGCAGAAGCACCAATTTAAAGCTATACCGCTTACGAGCCAATATGAATTATACATTTTAATTTGCCATCCAAACAACATCCCACTATCGCTCTCTGTAACATATGGGCAAGAAAAGGAGTGTCCAGTGTGATTACAGGAGCCACTTAAGGCTGATGGACCGATTTCCTCCAGTTGTCCGTGGGCTAACATCCCATCTGCACTATGATGGGACCTTCGTTTTAAGCCCAGTGCTGCGTGACCAACAGTTCCCGACCTGGACAGGATTTTAGATGTTCTAGATGTGGCAACATGTTGTTATCTAAATGGTATAATTGGTCAAACATGACCTTGGTCTGAAAGTTGTCTGTCTACACCTGAAATCCATACAATTGTGCATACCATAACAACACAATGGAACAGCAATGAATTAATTGGCAAGCTATCAAGGTAATTATATTTACGCAAGTTCTCCAACCAATCCTGGGATGCATATTAATACCCTCCGTTGCTGCTAATAACATGTACCTTATGTACTTACATGATAAGAGATATTTTAGGTGATTATTTTTAAACCTGCTTAATAACTTATAAGTTATTTAAAATATTCTGTGTACATTATTTTATCATAAAAGATTGACTTTTTGTCTTTCATAGCTTGATGTGTGCTAACTGATATTAATCTGGTGTGAACATTGCGAGATAGGGTGGGACAGTGTGCGACGGGAAGAGGTAAGCGGAGTGAAATTCTGTAAGCACAAAGATCAGATTTATATTTGTCTTCAGACTGAGGCATACATATTTTGGGTTGCAGACTTAATTATTTTCCTTAGTTTAACAGTTGGTACCCTTAGAGATGTATATAGAGGTTGCACAGATGGGACATTTCACTGGTCTGTACCTTGCAGGACACCATAGAATAGACTAGGTGGCAGAGTAAAAAGGCACATAAAATTCTTAGGCATTTAGGAGGATTAGTGTAAACTGCTAACAAGCACTGTGTTGACAAATAGCTTAACATCATAAAAAACACTTTCTGAACTTAAGAGAGAACAGCTCATTCTGCATGTATTTTAGGATCTAAATAATGACATCACCACCCACTTACTATAATCCCATTTATTGCAACAACCACTAGGAGGAAAATGGCTTCTAAAATCCAAATTCTATTAGAGTGTTTTGTTTCTTTCACAAACTTATATATTTATATTGTATGCAATGTGTCCCCAGAAAATACAGTGGAAGTGTTTAAGAGTATTTAAAGAAAAAAAAAGTTCACCCAGTGTGCTGAAAAATATATAATAAAACTGCTAAGAATATAAGGCATGAAAGTAACCCTTGACACCAAATAAATGGCTATATGACAGTGGCCTGGGAAAAAACCCACGGAACATAATAGGCAGTCAAGCAACATGCTGTAAAACTGTCTCCTTACAACACAATGGATGAGCAACGTGACTGATGATTCTCTCAGGATAAATTTACCAGATCAGTGATGTCTCTTTTTGCTGCACAATATTTGACACAAAGAGCAAATAAGTAGATTTATGCATGAATACCTTAAAGCTTGTAGGGATAACATGCAAACACGTATGCAAATTTAGGATGCATTATTTTAAATGGGACATTGCGATGATATAAAGTATTGTTTATCTAATGAAATAATCTCCTCGAGTCAGTAGTCAGAGTGTCCACTCCATTAATTAGACTAGACATTCTGCGTTTAACAGCAAGGTAGCATGATGAGGACCTAGTTTGTCGTCTAGATGATTGGACTGAGATAACAGAGATAAAACATATATCTAATATGGATACACGCAACCGTTCAAAAGTTTGGGGTCACTTACCAACTTGCTTGTTTTCGAAAGAAAATACATTTTTGTCTATTAGAATAACATGGAATGGATGAGAAATACCGTGCAGACGTCGTTAATGTTGTTAAATGACTATTGCAGATGGAAAGAGCTGATTTTGTATGGAATATCTTGATTGGCGTACTAGGCCCTTTATCACTCCCATCACTCCTGTGTTCCAATGGCACGTTATGTTTGCTAATCCAAGTTTACATTTAAAAGGCTAATTGATCATTAGAAAACCCGTTTTGCAACTATATTAGCACAGTTACAAATTTCCATGACCCCAAACTTCTGAACTGTATTGTATCTAATGTCAAAACATTGTATTATATGAAAACCACAACTGTTTTGAAACAAATAACATGTCATTTTTTTCTGCATAAATGTAGCAAATATAGTGGCACATTAGCCTTTCTGAGTCGGGACTGAGTTCAGGGTTGGAAAGAAAAAACCCGACTTGGAAAAGGGGCAAACACATATGGGGTGGGGGATTCTACAGAACCCTAAACCCTAGCCTCATGTATTCACAAAGCAGACAACAGGAACATTTAAAGGAACCACATGAATTGAAGTGCATATGATGGCTGTCCCTTAAATAAGGAAAATGGCTATAGCCATGTTTGTTCAAGAGGTCCTACATTAAAGTTGATATATTTAATTGGGCTAAAGCCGTAGAATAACATAAATCTTTGGAATCTCAGAGGTGTCAAAAACGTACATAATCTGAAAACAACAATACATTTTCATATAGCTTAATTGAATCTATTTTTTAATATAATGAGATAATGTAGAGATGTGACCCTAGCTTTCTCATTAAGGTGGTTAGGCATGGTTAATAAGCAGACAAATGGATCCCCCGGTTAAAGTAAACTGAATTAAAATGTAAACCCCTTATCATGCATTAACCAACACTGAAAATGAGAAGCACTAATACAGGGTTTAATTAATTATTCCTAGTCGCAAATGCTAAAGCTGTCCTTATGCCCTAAATAAAGTAAATTTTTTACACACAAGAGGATTTGGGGCATTTATGATATAGTGGTGGGGAAAGAATTGGCGAGAATTGATTCTAGTATTGATCCTAGTGATATCTTTGACCTGCTATGTCCATTTCATGCACGTAACAGAACAATTTAGTATTACTAATACAATAATAATAATAATACTTATTATTTTGAATGTCATTTACTTTGTTACCTTTCAAATTCTTGGATTGTGATCAACCACACTATTAAAAGGGAATTGTGACTATTTATTTTACTTAGTACCAGGTTACAAATATGGTTTCCTTATTTAATAGTTGTAGTTTTAGCAAAATATAATATTTTCAGGCAGACGTTCATATCTGTGAGGTAGCTCTGTTATCTGAGCCCAACCTACTAGGCAAACACACTTACTCCTTTCAAATAATTGAATGGCTCAGTCTTAATCACCCAGCAGGACACTCTGATTAATGAAATGCATAAATTATTATATTTAATCCTCAAAGAGAAACATATTTTTTTCCCATGAGATTTTGACTTTATCAACTAAATGTAAAGCATTGTGTGCCCCTATTTTTTCTACACAGTATTACATGCACTATTTAGAAAGTTCACAGATAAAAGACATAAACACTACAGATAAGCAGTCCATATATTATGCAGTTTACAGGTTATTTATAGAGAAACAGAGGACCGTATAATGAGTACTTCCAAGTGGAACAAAGACTGTACATGTGAGATTTATAAGGATCCAGACGTTATTTGGTTAGCTTGTAATTTAGATTGTTCGAAGGAACTGGAAATGTGATATCTTACACATTTGGTATATGTGTGGTATTTCCAATTCAGGATGCTTGTAATTAAAGAGTAATGAAGGTCTTTCTAATACAGTAGGGGTTGTGCAGTACTTGATCCATACATTTTAAAATGTGAAGGTATAGGCAATCTGGTTCTAACTGTGCTAACTAAAAGATAAAATAACCCTGGTGTCACACCATACCCTTAGTTGACTATTCTCCCACAAATACTACATAGATGCCATAAAGAACTGCAAACGTGTAGGACTATGCAGAAAGGTGCTATTTAAAACCAGGAAAAAAAGATTTTAGCTAGAAAAAACATTAAAACAAGAAAGTGTCATAATTACTTGTCTTAAATCCAGTGTTATGGTGACCCAGTGATATATTCTGCCATTCTGAATACTGGGACTTTGCCACCAATCATTAGTGCCATCGATTGCATTGGTTATCGGGTGCCGTTCTGTAAATAAACAAATAAAAAAACATATACCAGCTTGCAAGTGAAAGAGAATAGAAAATGGAGTAAGAAAGTATTTTATTTCTATATATTTTGGTGAGAAGATTATTGGGTTCCGGTCAGTAAACAAAATACTACAGAAATAACGATGCCTGTTTGCAGTTAACCAGCAAGATGTACAACACATAATGAGGTCTTTTAACTACAATGTGAGTGCATGAAAGTTGGCAAACAAATCTTAATTTGTAGCAGCTCATTCATATATTCACTATTACTAACTCACATACTCAAACACACACAACTTATTCTGCACATTGCTTGCTTGAAAAAAGCAAGCAATATGCAGAATAATTCAACCCCCAGATTGCTTGTGATTTGTAAATATAAGCTGAAGCTTGCAAATTTCTCTTTGTAGCCTCAGGGGGGTGACATGTAACCTCCCACACACACAGACACCAAAAAAAGATTAATTACAAAAATAATAATAGAAATGAAACAGGGATCCCCACATTAAGCAAGGGGGTCAACAACCCATCCACCTTTATCCCCTACCCTGTATGTGGTGGGGTAGGGGGTAATAATAGACTATATTAGGGTATAAAGCCCACCATGCTCTACATAATTTAGTGTTTACTGGGATGAAGTTTAAAATATACTGGGGGGAAAGGTTATTGAGTACAAAAAAATAAACCTTATATTAAACACCCTATTTACCCCCCTCCCCCCAAAAAATCCAAGTCGGTGAACTAGGAGTGAATGAGGTACTTCACTGTCCACCCCTTTGCACTTACAGGGTTCAGCCTTTTTAACTTTTACATTTTGTATTTGAGTGACTATATGAATTGCTTGCATGTAATGACATGTGACTAAACCATTTAACTATTTGTTGGTGAATAGACTCAACAGTATATCAGAAGATGGGTAACTTACCTTTGGGATTGGAACTGTTCTCATCACAGATGCTACATTGAGGGTTGCGTATTGGCCTCCCTGGCACATGTTCTACAAGTTTACAAAACATTTCTGGTCCCATTTCACCACATGTGGCATTAGTGGTAATAACGGCATTACTGGCAAGATTCAGTATAGCGGGAAACAAACCTAAACAGAACACAACAAGATTTACCATGTAGAATAACATTCAGAACACAAATTCATTTATGTGTTAGGGGAATAATGTGTTTTCATTTTTAAAGTATTCCAGTTGATGATTTAAAACACAATATGTATGTGTATTTAATCAAGCATTAACTCTTTTTCCCTGGTTACTTTGCTGTCATCACTATATATTAGCACAATGTTAGTGATTTTTGGTATCGTCCGTGAACAGTTCTTGCTTTAGAACAATATTATGAAGCAATGTATTATAGTACGTTTATTAGAGAAGAATTGTCCTAAAAACCTCCCAAGAAATGTTGATAAAATGTCATGTTTTAAAGTTATATATATATCCAAACAAGATAAAGATAATCTGCCATGCCTGATGGACCAATCTTAAAAAGAACATGTTAATAATATAACTTAAATGTCTTGTTGTCCATACACTGCTAAATGTCACACTTTTGTAATTTAATGAAACATGGAAACATCATTTCTAGCGCTGTCAAAAGTGCAAACTCTTCTCAGAAATAATTATATATTCATGCAAGTTGCCTAATTTTCATTTTTGGGGGAAACACTTGTCAAGTGACACAAAAAAAAACATGAACTGATAAGACTTTTTACGCAATTAAACCTTCAAATGAAATAATAAAATGACAGATCTGTAAAAGGTTAATTTACTTAACATGCAAGAGCTTGTAATTAACATTTTGTCTAAGTGACACAGTGCCTTTGAATACAATTATGTTTAAAATTCAATGTTGATGCTCTAGATAAAGATATAATACATTAAGGCAAACAAAGGGCTCGCTCAGGCATTCTTCCTGACCTGGGATCTCAGTGTTTTCCTGTTTACTTTCTTGCTACCCTCATGCTTGCCTGTCTGGTTAGTGCTCTACTTTATGAAGCAATCATGCAGTTCAATTGCCAAAAAAACTGTAGGGTTTTGTTATCTGTGTTCATGTTCCTAGAGCCATGAAACTGCAAATCTGCACATTCCTTCCATTATTTTGACTGGCTTTAGCTTATGTATGCCTCTGACCTTTTAAGTTCTGATAACTTATCTTCATACCACATTCCTTTTATTGGGAGCTTTGCTCAGTGATCAATACATATTTTCTTTTAATATATGTCAAGTTTTAACCTTTTATCATTTGAAAGAATGATAAAAGCAAAGGATCTTTATGAACAATTACCTAAGCATTGTTCTGTATGTCCTACTTGTTATGTGCGACACTACTTGTCGCCCATTGTAAAGCTTTACAGAATATGATGATACGACATAAATCAATAAATAACAGCTACATTTTAGTTATCCATATTTTTAACAAAGTTAGGACCTATATGGAATATTCAAAGATACTTTTCAGTTTGTGTCCTTCTTCTAAGCAATTAAAACCATAGGTAGTAAGAAAAGCAAAAGAAAAATTGAAGATAACCCGCTGTGTGGATGTTACCACTTGCTTTCCCCCCACAGCCTTTTGTTCTTTGATTGTTGAGTACAATAAACATCCTTTAAAGAGAACGAAGGTGATGCGTAGTTTGAGGTGAGGTAAGCAACAGTAATATGTGGGTTCAGAACAGAAGTCACATCATATTACTCAGCAGTCCGTGTTCTTTATGGGGCTTGGCTGTATGGGCTACCCTTCCTACATTATTCTCCAGATTCTCCCTTCTTTGACTCAGCTCCTTCCACTCTCACCCCTTCGATAGTCCACTGTACGCTAGCCCAAACCCGTGTATGCAGCCAACCCTACCTACCTGACTTGACCCCACTCACATGCAGCCATTGAGCGTTGAAACCCAGCTATAATAAAAATAGAAACCCGTAGAACTTTGTAGGTCATAGAGAATCACCTCCTTCCAATACACCAAGGGCCTTGAGAAATAGTACATTTTAAACATTTAGAATGTTTGATACTTTAAGCAAGAGTTAACAACGATTATTCTCAGACATGATTTTCTTAACATGGAATGAATGGCCTCACCAGTTGTTAGAAACACTGTAGTATTGTGTGTTTTATTTTTTTTTGGAGTCTTCCTCCTGTGGTTTATTATCTTGATATCGCTATGTATATATTTTAATTTATTTGAATATTTATATAGCTTTAGATGTAGAATTCCAAGCATGTCTTCAGGCGTCTGGCTTTAGTTCCTCTCCAGGGCTCTTTTCCCATTCATACCAAATTTCATTTCCTGTGTTGCTTTGTTGAACTTCTGTTTGCAAAAACCTGCTTTTCTGAGAGCAGGTATATGTGTAAAATGCCTTGGAGGTAATCTCTCATAGAGGGTCATGACAACGAGGCAAAATTAAAAATGATATAACCTTATGAATGTTCTAATATATATATACTGATATATATGGGATAGATTGTTACCCTCAATACAAAGAAAAGAAATAACCAGCCCATCAAATGATCAATAAGAAAATAATCTTTGAACTTTTAGGTGTTGATTATTACGCACCCTTGGTTTTTATGGTGATCTTTTTTCCCCCACAATGGACCACTTACTATGATGTCCAAACGCATCACACTGCTACAACCACACTTGGTTAAATATGGGTAAATTCGCCAGTTTAAAACCATCACCCAAACATACATTAAACTATTGAACTGGGGAATAATTAATAGTTGTACGTGAAATCTTGCTTCTAAGAATAAAGTATATGTGTCTTCTGATGTACAAATTAGTACTAAAGATAATATTTTTCCAAGCATTAATAATTTCCTACAAGTCAAGTTCACCTTTATCTTGAATGAAACTAGCCACAAATTTAGCCCTTGAAAGGGTTGCAAAAAAATTCACATTGTAAAATACTATGGTGGCCTCCTCAACTGGAGGTTTTGCCTTCTTCCTGAAGTGTCTGAAGGCTTTTACAGTAAAAAGGAGTGCTGCATTCACAGTTATTCAGGTTTATTGTGTATATTATTGATAATAACCCCTGGAGTTGGGTGGAATGGTTGATAAGCTATATGGCTGCTTTATACTATACAGAATTCATTATTTTGAGGTTGCTATTCCTTTTATCCGGGTTGTCTCAGATGCCTAATTTTAAGTACCGGTATTTTCACAGCTGAACTCCAACCACCAGTCTAGAAAACATCAAACAGCCTTGGTATGCATACTACCTGTGTACTTTTCCTACTTCACTACAACTGCACTGAGAAAGAACAACGGAACATATGTCATGATTGTATGTTTGCAGATCACACTACAAAGGAGCTGACGTTTAAAATGCTTTAATGACTGTGTTGACATATTGTAAAAAAAAAAGAAGTTCAATGAGATGGGGGGCAGTGTGAAAACCCTTGCCCCAGAAATGTAGCACCTGGCCTGGAACATGATGCTTCTAGCAGTGATCAGGAAATTTGGAATATTAACTTGCAGATGCAAGACAGCTGGAAGCGCCTGTGGAAGCCCGGCTTTCACGGCTAGGTTACTTAAGAAAATAGCAGAGGATGTTTACTTTCTAGCTCCTGTATTTATGTTTTGTGTCGGTGGTTTTAGTGTTCTTTACAAATCAAATCATTCTTGGTAGCACACTTTCTGAAGAATGTTTGGACTGGGGTTAATACGGACATTCAATAAACATAATTTTGTTCAGCAAATGGTTGTAGCCCTGCAGATGTAGAGCTAAACATCCTGCATGCCTGGAAAGCGTTAGGTGGTAGCCCTCAGATTTATATTAGGAGTGTTACAGAATAACACAATTTCTATTTATCTACACCATTGCCCTGGTTACTGTGGTGACTGCGCCGTTATAACGCAATGCACAAATATACTTAAAACAACTGGGTCTAGAATGCCACATTTATATTGCCTTCCGTGTTATCTCTTGTTGGTTGAGCTAACAGGCCACAAAATATCAGCCCCTGGCTAGAAGTGTTCAGTCTTAATTACAGGGTAATTGACTAGACCTGCATGACTAACTCCCAAACAAAAAGAAATAAAGAATTCTAGTGTCTGTGCTGAATCTTAAATAATTCCCTCTGGCCAAGAGAAAATGGTTACTTACTATGAGTGTAAGGAGGTATACTTTTTTTTTTAATCAGAAAATTATCTTTTCTTTTTTTCAATGGTCCGGTCAGGACTGGAAGGATTCCAGGAGCCAAGATTCTATGGCTTCCAAAATCCTACTAGCTTTTATCTATGGAAGCATCAATCCTTGGCTTCAAAATCATTTCCAAGCTGGCGCCATAAATATTCTGTCTGGTTCCCAAAGCTGAGTTTTAGCAGGGTTATGTCAGGTTGACTACCCAGTTCCTTTAAGGACCATCCTAGCAAAGTTTGCATTTGAGTGATAACAGTTTATAGCATGAGAACCCGACAAGCAAGTGGGACCTGGGCCTACAGAAGGACCCAAAATCTTATGCCCTGTTAACTTTTATTTTAGGAAATCAGCCCTGCTGACCTGTGGTTTTTCAATGCCAGCTATAACTTTTGGGTGTTTCCAGTACTGTGCAGAACACAATAATGATGTCATAAAGTCGGCAGACAAGTCATCTGCTATGGACACCGTCATTCCATGCATAAACATAAATACAAGTTCTTGCTTTGCACCAAGCAGCTTCCTATTCACATCAGTGACCCAGAAGCATGTATGAAATTTGGGTGCCAATGTCAGAAAATGGTACAACTTGGTACCTCAATTGATCAATCAAAGCTTCAGCCTCCATGACATAAGCTTGCTGACGTCTATGTGGCGGTAGCGTAATTGACTTTAATTTGGTGAATTAGGTGTAGTGGGTTATACTTATTTTAAGGGCTGATATTGTTGTGGCGGTGTGTGTAAGACATACGGGGTTACTGCCACATGTTTGGGCCTTTACAAATGTAAGGCTTAGAACTATAAACACAAAATGTTATAATGTGCAAAAAGCTATGGATACTACGGAATCCTTTTTTTCATTAATCTAAATGATATATTTTTCAAAGCACTTATACAATTAGACCCTGTAATGTCAAACAGACTTATTTAGATAAATCAAGGATATAATATAACAAACTAAACTGAATGTGACTATGTGAGTGGAATGATCAATTGAGGCTACGTTACTGAATACTTCCTACGCTCTAACTCCTTGTTTTTAGAGCTAATTTTCCCCATCTGTCTGCAGACCAGTTCAAAGCACCTCAACTTGTTTGGGAAAATACTTGAAACCCGAGGACCTTTCAAAGGACATAATTATTTTGGTGAAAGAATAGTTTGCAGTGTTAAGGTCTCTGATACGATCTAAACCTTCATCAGGACAAGGCATTGTCCATGCCAAAACATTACAAAGAGTTAAAATACAGACTAAGCATTCTAGGCTGATTAGATAAGTGATGTACCATAAATAAAGGAAATGTAAAGCAACGTTTAGCCTATCAGACATCACCACAGCTTAAAAGCCCTTGTGCTGCATTTTTTCCTCTTGGCTAACATCACAAGTTGCAGAAACGTAGTCTTCTTCCCACAGTCGTTCAGGCAGTTACTGACTAATGAACCATAGAACAGCTAAATCTGTTCGTGACAAAGATTGAGATTCATAATCAATGTATGCCATTTTAAGTTACAAAGTTACAGTGGTATCATATATATAACGCAAGTCAGGGGGGGTTATATGCTCACAAAGCCAGACGTGTGTGAAGGATTATTTACTAACGCAAAAGTAAATCATTCTGAAGAGGAAATAGTGTAAGGAGTACATTTGAGACTCAGAAGAAAAACAGTGCAATGTATATTAACCTTATGCATTAGAAGTTAATGGACAATCGACAATAAAACGTTGGTCTTCACTAGAATGTACAGAATGCCATAGAGATTAACCGTTTGTATGTCAGATAATTTACTATGAATGCAGACCCAATGTGGTAGACTTATTTGGGATTCCAGGGGTTAATCATTAGTATGCAGTAGGCAAGACTCTAATAGTCCATGTGGGTTCCTCCAGCAATCTTGCTTGTAATACAATGAGCAACAGAGAAACTAAGATCTAAGGTTATGTAAGTGCAAGTTATTCAGAAACAAAACATCTATTATGGGCAGAATAAGACGCCAAGATATCTCAGATACGTACTGCAGTTGTCCATATAGAATTGCATATGCTAATTTGGTTGTTCATACACTTTTATTATGTTTAGCTCTTTGTGACTCCTTGAATATTAACGGCCATTTGACATTTTTAGATGAATAGACAATCATGCTTCAGATTAAGTTTACATTGAGTGAGAAGTATTTAAGCATAAAGAAAACCAATTGGATGGCATAAAAGCGTATTTATATAAAAAGTGATTCTGGTGTAAAGTTCAAAAAGTGGTCTTATCAATGATCATGACCATTCCATTACTTGTTTAGGTGACAAGGCCATATTTCAACAGCAATTATTATTTTAACACATAACCCAAGGTATAACCCAGCATGTTGGTTTTATGGCTGGGAGTGATGCCCTTATTTTTGGTCTATGAGTAGAGTGTTCCTCCTTCAAAGTGCAATAGTGAGTTAGCATTGTACTAAAAGGCCTTTGTCACTTCTGTAGGTTAAATGTTTCTAATTCCTTACATTAATTATGGGAATATGGCCTATTACCACAAGGAAAGGCTTTTTTGAGGTTTTGCTCAATACGGTTTAATGGGTTTCATGTAGAGGATTATTTGGGAGGCATTCTAATATCCAGCGCTTAAAAAGACCCAAAAACTGTGCTGTTGGGAAGGATCACCTCTGTGTCATTTAGTAAATAGCTTGTCCTCATCTAACAATTAAGAACTAATTACAAGTTAGTCCTAAAACAAGCTTCCACATCTCCTTATCTTAATCCAACTTGCGCTTGGCACCTTTATGTCTGGGGTCCTTCACAGACTGACTCCTGCTTGAAATGAGTTTGGAAACCAAGTTTCTGTCCCAATCTTAAAATTGTAAGAAAAATGCTTATCTAAATCTAGTAAATCTTTATTTTAATCTTAAATCTCACTTTAACATTAACTAATTTAATTTTATGACGATTCATTAACCCTTTCAGTTCCATTTCTGTAAAACATCTTTTTGGACTACTTCTTATAAAATGCAACTATGGTGTAAATGTTGTGTGCACTACTGATTAAACAAAATGTATCCAAATGTACAAATAAAGACTTTAACATAAGTGATACACGACAAGGGTGGCCAAGCAGTTTTTGTAATGTAATTGTGGATGACCTCAAATTCCAAGATTTATTTTTTTACTCAGAGGACCTTTATCATACAGCAGTATGATCCTTCTGTACACGAAATGTAATTGCAAAAAGGGAAATTAACCTTTTGTGAATATATAAAATCGTGACAATGATATATAATTACTTTATATTCTTAATTGAAATACATTTCCTATTTAAAGAAGTCACTAATTACCTGAAACTCTCTGTATCTTTGCTGTAATTGTTTTTTGGAGATATTCTTTTTAAAAAATGCAACACATTAAAGCTGAGATCTGTGTCTCAAAAGTGGCAAAGCCAACATTATCTTATCAAATTCCTGCCCTGAAATATTCTCCTTCTGACTCACCAACCCTTATAAAGACTGCTTGAACCAATCAACACCATAAACCAGAGATTACAGGAAGAATAACCATATAGAACGTGGGAAAAAGAAAGATACCTTTATACATAAAGTGTTTTCTACATATACTTTGCTTATTTTAATCTGTAAAATCACTAAAATTACAAAATGTAGGATTTGGGAAAAGTGGCAAATCTACGTTGAGCAACATATTAATAGGGATAATCATTTCTGTAGATTATAAAAACATGAGGTTAAGGAGTTTTATTACAAAGTTTGCTTAATCTGTAAACACTATGACATGAGTTTACTTGAGGAATTTAAGATGTTTTTTTGGTAATATCCAAGAATCAGCACATTTCTACTGGAACCCATATTTTAAGCGCAGGGAGAAAAACTAAAGTTTCAAGATGTTCCGAATGGGTCATTGTGACCATAAGGTCTAATTTTGCCCCTACCTAATATATGATATGATTTGCACACAAGGTCAGTGAAATATACAATAAACGGGGTGTAAATCTATATACAAAAACTCTTGATATGAACCACGAAGGTCTGATCAGTATATCAGTATGACGCTGTCCAGAGAGGTCCCCGGAGCCACTTTGGCGCTAAGGATAAGTGGTTGTAATTGTATATCACATGAGAAAATCCCCTTTAATCCAGTGTTGGTTTATATTTCTGAATTATACAACTGAGCCTTACTTTTAAACACTTTGATAGACCTGAACAATGGCACGACGCGGGATTAAGTGGGATTTACAAAAACGAAGTAAAGTACACAGTTTCATAAATGGTCTGATTCACACAATTCTATTTGTGCAACTTTCACTCAAAATTCTTTATCTAAAGTTACAACGTATTTTATAATGTTTTCGCCAAATATGGTATTCAATTAAATAATGTTAATAATGAATGTAAAATGATTACATCATATACAATGTTAAAGGTCATTTTACAGTGGATGATTTGCCATTGAAATGTAACTCTTTTGCGGCTCCCTAAGTGTCTTCTTCACCAACTGTAGTTTAACATCTTGCTTTGAAGGAACTTTAAGGAAAAAGGTAATTGAGGAGTCCAAAGTCATATCCATTAATTATTATTTGGGTTGGCTTGGCTGAGCAATCCAGAAGAAGCGAGGAAGCCACGTGGGAGCTCAACAGTATGCTCAACAGAGGATCTCCCCAACTAGTCCATGATCATCACTGTAAAAGCGTGACATTGGGACAGTGCCCCAAAATCTGGTCTGTCCTATGAAAAAAAAAAAATCTGTCCTATGAAAACCAAGACTGTTGGGATGTATGTTTTCATTTAGTAAAACAGTAACAAGCTTCCAAGAGCATAAACATTTGAAGTTCATGGTTATATTTGTTTAGCTTTATAATATCACATTTTTAAGGGTCTGTATCAAATGACAGAAACATAACTCTGAGTATAACATGAATCGTGTCTTGTATGTCATACTGTTTTAGTGCGCTATATCATTTACTAAAACTGGTTAAGTGTTGTTTGATGCACTTTGGTCGCTCACATAACCTTCCCCCTTTTATCTCCTGTTTGAAGACACTAGCAATAAAACCATAAGAAACATTGAATTTGACACAGATAAGAACCATTTGGCCCATCCAGTCTGCCCATATTTCCCTGCTGTTCTGTCCCATGCATATAAATTCTGTTACTGTATTAACCTCTACCCCTTCTGCTTGGAGACCGTTCCACTTACCTACGCCCCTTCTCAGTAAAGTGAAATTGAATTGCATTACATCTAAGAATCTCTCTAGTTTTAGAATATAACCTCTTATTTATGATGATCATGTCATCTTCTTAGGACAACTGATCAGTGTCCTCACTAATTTCAGTAGGTACGCAACTTGTATCTACACATTTTCTTGGGGTAAGCATATATCTAAAACACCTTGATGACATATATATATATATATATCATTACATAAGTTATGGTGGGTAAAAGGTGATGGAAACCCTTCCACTTAAATTTAAGGGGTAGTAGAAGTATTATTAAACACTCATCTACACACACCAGACAAGCCAGGAGGCTTGCTTTTCCCTCAGAAATCTCATGGTGCTTTCACAACCACAAGGGATTCTGGGTAGGCGCATGCAAACAAGGTTAACAATTATCACCTTTGCCTCTATATCCACTTTATACATGGATTCCTTGAAAGTAATTGCCCGCTGTACAAGACAGCCTATAGACAAAACTCAGGAAGAGGTACAATAGCCAGATCACCACTCATGGACAGCTGTTTCGTCCTTCATGGGACTCGTCAGCATGAGGTTGGGATACTGGCTTAATAGTATGAGGCTTGGGGTAACTAAGAAATATCATTACATAAGTTATGGTGGGTAAAAGGTGATGGAAACCCTTCCACTTAAATTTAAGGGGTAGTAGAAGTATTGTTAAACACTCATCTACACACACCAGACAAGCCAGAAGGCTTGTTTTTCCCTCAGAAATATCATGGTGCTGCCACAACCACAAGGGATTCTCTTGTGGTTGTGAAAGCACCATGAGATTTCTGAGGGAAAAGCAAGCCTTCTGGCTTGTCTGGTGTGTGTAGATGAGAGTTTAACAATACTTCTACTACCCCTTATATATATATATATATATATATATATATATATATACATATATTAGCATGTACAGTTTAAGTGCATTCTGTGCATTGGACTATCCCTTTAAGGCAATTTACCTTGAATTCTACATAGGGTTGTGGTAAAACTTTGAGCAATTTTTTTTTTTCAGAAACCTGTAAATCCCCTAAATATTAATATAATTAAATATTGACTCAGACCAGCTGAACTGAATGCCAAAGGCAGCGTTGGCTTTATGGGTCTTTTTATTTTTACGTTATGGATAACAGTAGTATTATTCATGTATTGTCTAGACAACTTCAAAGAAAAAGGGCATTTCTAGAGGCAAACAGCTGCAAATCCTTGACAGTGCTTTGTGGCTTTGTCTGTTTTATGTTGATGCGCTGTGCTACTCACTGCATGAACACATACTAACAGTCATGTAAACTCTTCGGATGGAGTCTTTCATCAAAGGTAATACCTTTTATTGGGCCAACCCAGAAAATGCTGTAAAGTAACATAGGCTTTTGAGACCTCACAAGCAGGGCCGGACTGGGACTGAAAAGCAGCCCTGGAAAAATTTGGAGACCAGCCCCATATAGTTTATCTCACGGTGAAGCTCTTATACCCACACGCACCCCTTATACATACCTATATATATGTGCCATTCTTTTTATCTCATTATTTGTATTAAAATGCCAGAAAGCAAAAGTGTTAAAAGGCCCTAATAAATGAAATACATTACACATAATGGGATCAAAACATTTACTACTGCGAACATTTTTAGATGAAAAAGTTCCATTTTATTCAGTGGAACAAAACACTGATCACATTATTCTTCACGATATTCTGGTAAGAAACTTTTATTTCTTTATTAATTCATGTAGACTATTTTTTTCCATATTTAATAAAAGCTATGATTGAGACATGTTTGGTTTTTATTTCCTTTCATTTGACAACCTACTCCCGAGTTATGCACCTCTGCCCCCAGGCTTGCCACTCTGCCCCCTGATATGCCTTCAAACCCCCTATATGCCACTCTGCCTCCAGAAATGTCTTATGGCCCCTATATGCCAGTCTGCCCCATGATATGCCTTCTAACCCCAAATATGCCACTCTGCCATATAGGGGGTTAAAAGGCATATCATGGGACAGAGTGGCATATAGTGGGTATAAGGCATTCCTGGAGGCAGAGTGGCATAAAGGGGGTTAAAAGGCATATCATGCCCACTCTGCCTCCAGAAATGCCTTATACCCCTATATGCCACACATGCATTCCATCAGAAGAAGAGACATCTGAGGTCTTAAAAGCTTATGTAGCTGTACATATTTGTCTATGGTTATCCAGTTGTACCGCTCCATATCCACATATTTTTTTCATATTAAAGCCTACAGGATATGTATGTGGGATAACCCTAAAGGAAACTGTACTAAATACTGTAAATAGTCCATTGAGTGGAATCTCTTAATTCCTGTTGGTACATCAAACTTAAGCTTTTCATAATAATATTTACTTTTAAACATAGCCAGATGTAAAATAATAGAGCCTTTTGCTTTAAAAAGCTGCCAATTCGTACAAACGAACAGCTCCCAACTGTTGTCCCCTTACAATAAAGTAATCCATGTGTCTGGGTTTTGGCTGCTTATCTCTGCATACATCCGCTATACGTCTTTATCTATAATCACTTGGCTGATTATTTTGTTAATAAGTTACTTTTAGCATCCCATGTAGTAACCAACTGAAAATGTATGTTATGCTAAAATTGCTGGGTGGCAAATATACAGAAGAAGACAGACACGTTGTAGAAGGACCTCCACTAATGTGTTTTATTTGTTTTTTTTCCCTGTGTTGACCTAGGTTCCATCCTTTTTAATTTCTCAAGTTCGTAAAATGAATGACGCAGCTTTGAGTAATAACAAAAAGCAGCTAATTTTCGATAAAAGTGTAAGGAAGCTGTTACGGAGGAAGACAATGGAAAGAGAAAGACCTGAAAGACGTGAGGTACTGTTGGCTGATATTCAGAAAAGGCCATGTTACTTCAATGAACTTTTTTTTATTATTGTTCTCTTAGCACCGATAGACAGACTTTTTACAAAGTAGAACGATGGCAGCCTCATTTAACCTACAACCTGATAATCTCCCCTTTCATTCATAGGTACTTTACACAATACATTTAAACCTACTTTGATCTCATTTATAATGTAGCTATTCCCTGCTGTGGATAACTTAATTAATGAGATTATTTCATTGACCAACAAAAGGACAAGAAAGAATAATCAAATGTGAAAAGTAATTTAAAGGCATAGTAAAAAAAAAAAAATACTTTTTCTAAAAAATAGTTTTTCTAGTACTTTTCCAAAGCTGGCTTAAATAAATTCCAAAGAATATTTGAGTAACTAATATAAACAGGATTTTGCACGTCAGTTGTATATGTAACCTGAACAAATAGGAGGAAATGAAATACTATGAGTTTAAGTATACAATGTAAGTACTTATGCCCAGATGTAGCTTGTTGACCAGCATCACATGCACACATGTCAAGTTCTCGCTAAACATATGAGAAGCTGCTTTATAGTGGGCTAGGCATCTAACATATCCAACAAAAAAATAACAAAATGGATCATAAAAGCTACTCATTTTTTTTTCCAAATGTAAATAAGATTATTGTTCTTCTGGCGTTCTGTAAATAAAATGTAAAGTGATGTAATACATGGCATCCGCGATGATTGAGAAGACCTGATTAAGTTATACCAGTCCCCGTGCTAGTTATCACAGTTGTGCTTTGCTATTGTATTACAGCACTGTGATGTACCTGAAGGAGTGATAAGAGTTTACGCTCCATTGCACTCAAAGGTTTCCATGGCGATCCAGCTGAACAGTCGGACGAAAGCCAAAGACATCTTGGCAAGGTTTCAGTGCGAAAACAGGTGTGAAGAGGACCACATTTTTACATTTCCTTCAAAATGACAGGATTAATAACAGTAGTCATTTCAATTATTTTGGATGACCTACAGAGTGACCTTTATTATGTGTAATATAAATCTGGTATCACAGTGTTCGGTGTATGTCTTTTTCAATTTCGATTTAAAAAAAAAGATAAGTTCTACTAGATATGTTACTTTGATACGCTCTGTGTTAATTTAGCATCATTTCGCCAGAGTGTGTTTCTTCCGTGTGCCTAGAAACTATTTGTGCGAGTTTCCTTCTTGTCCTGTAACTTGAGAAATAATTATGTTAAATTTGTTTTATATTAGATTAACATACAATTTGATGGCAGATGAGAGAGGTATTCCAGCAGCTTGATAAAAAAAGGTGTTAATCATCTGCCCATTTTTGTCCACATTATTATAACGTTTTATAATTTGTCTTCTTCTTTGTAGTAACGGAACACCAGACAGTGACAGAATAAACAACCAAAGTTTATATGAAATAGGAGGAAATATAGGTAAGCATGGTAAACCAAATGGTTCCATAGAACTTACATCATGTGTACTGGCATGGGATAAATATGAGAGAATATCAGCAAATTAGATTTTATAAAGTCAACTGACTGATTGCTAGTACTCTACTGGTCGATAGTTCATATTGGACCAGCACTAGTGTCAGCACTATTTAGGTACTGAATTATTTTATTGATTTTTCTTGGCAATTGCTTATAAAACTTAAACAATGAGGTCCTTTTTTGGAAGTTTTAAGAAAATATTATTTATCTCCCTTTATACAGGTTCATTAAAAACTAGTAAATGCCTAATAGCTCAACTATCATTGTTTTTCTATTTAGATTCCATAAATAGTATAAAAGACCTCATACTAGAATTACTTAGTGACTAATATACCGGTATGTATATATATATATATATATATATATATATATATATATATATTATATATGTATTTTTTGGGTGGAGATGGTTCACCAGTGTCTTATAGCAATGGTTTATGTTTCACTAATGACCTTTGACTATGTTTATTTTAGGAGAGCATTGCCTGGATCCAGATACCTATATGTTGGATGTGTACAATGTGAACCCTCGCGCAGAATGGATTTTAAAGCCAAAAAACAGCTGAAAATGTGAAGGTGATTTGAAGGACATGCTTTACAAATGCAGTAGACTGCGCCAATGGAATGCAGAAGACTCTGAGCAATAGGAACAATAATGATGGAGACTCGGCTCAAGACTTTGAAAAGAAATAGAGGTACTAAACCACAAGGAGAATGAAACCGTAACCCTTTCAGGAAAAGAGCAGACCATGGAAAAATGTTTCTAGGGAATATATACTAAAAATATATAGTGAAATGACACATCAACAAAAACCTACCTACATAAGGGACAGACGGTCAAGATATCCATGAGGTCATCAGTCTGATCACATAAAAGTATTATTTTTGACGTACAGATTTGGCTTGTGTATCTGTTAAAATGCACTCCTGGACAAACTAGGACCCCATAATCCTTTGATAGTAACAATATTTCTTTTCTAGTAACATTTTTATTATTAACGTTAAATGTTTTATGTGATATAAGTGCCTCACTTATGTATTTCACAGCCTGATGGTATCTCAATTTTGTACATTCTTATGTATAAACCACTATGTACAGTTATGTTTATATCATTTTGTACAGGCACCGATGTTTCAATTTGTATTGTAATGTATCATAATATTGTGCATGTATGTGTGTATGTGTAACCAGTCTTACATTATTTCAGTATTGTAGCGAGAGGTTAACCCGTATCACTAGTTCTTACGGCAGAATGTTCTAAGCATCTCAAATAATTTATTGAAAAAACAACCTTAACTTAAAAAAAGGACATTTCTGGTATATTGCTAGTTATATACTACATTAGATGCATATAGATGCAAACCTATTATACCAAACTAACGCAATCCAAGTTAACATTCCACCAGCCCATCTGGCTTTTTACAGATGAACCTAATGGCTTCTCCAGGTTACTAAAGAAAAGCAAATATTTGTGTCTATGTTTGCGACAAAAGATTCATATTATCAAAATATATTGTCCGATCACACATTTTTAGCTCAACCACGACCCTGGCCACGTATCAGTGTTTGCTATGCTTCTCCTTGTTAAAAGCTGCGTCAGTGTTAGTAGCCATGATTAAAACCCACCAAAACATGAAATAGAATAAAGTCAACATACTTGGCATAAAAGAACAATCCGTGAATAAATTACTCTTTTGTTTCTGTCGATTTGTGTTGCAATTTGTACATTTTATACGGTGTGGTGGTCCTGTTTTTTTTATAATGATATTCTGGCTATTCAGCGTGGTTATCATCTATAAATGTGTTATCTGGGGGTGTTTGAAAGAAAACTGTTACGTCCCAGAAACTGCCACGCAAACTATATATTTAGATCTTCTATAACATAAGCTGGTTGGGACCTAATGAGTATCCGTATATCTATGATGATGGTATATTTTCTCTTTCGGTGAAATAGAATTTGAGCCCCTATTTAAAAAAATGTGTTAGACCATATATACAGCCTATACTATCCCTTTAAAACATTGGATATCATGCACATTTCACTACGATAGAAGGAATTCACTTTATGAAAGAAGAGTATATGTCGCTGTCCTTGAATGACATGAAGCAGGAAAAATGACCTGGGTATCTTCCTAAAATAAGTGTCTCTGTTTATTTCTATTTTGGGATGTAGACATTCTTAAAGGTTCCAACAACTTAGCTCAAAACAGCTGATGTTCCATTTGTTAAAGGATTATGTTCCTTTAGAGATGAGACCGAGGCAACGATTCTTAAAGAACTTTCCAACGATGTCTGGAATGCGACATCATTTTTATGGCTTTCTATGAAAGTAACACCCCTGAGGTCTGGAATATTTTTATATGTTCAGGTGATTGAACATAAAATAAATGCCATAAGGTTTGTCAATACACAAGTTATTACTTCTTTCTTACCATTCACCATTTTTTTCTCCCCGCTTAACCCTTTTATTCCCTTTTCTCCCCGATCATAACCCCCTCTCTCTGGAGCCAACTGTTGACATAAGAATTAACTTGATTGATCTTTAGTTTTTTTTCACTGCCAGTGATGAATGAACTCATTGCATGTGTTAGGTATTGTGTATAATCAATGTATACAACAAAGTTAATGTTATGAAATAATATGTTAGCTATTAACAATAAACTCTGACTTTCTACGGAAACAAGGAAGGGTAGGAGTTGGTGCATTTTTATAACTTACTGTTGTCACATAATGTTTGTCTTCTGTGTTAAAATAAATTTCCAATATATGAGTTTCCATGTGGGTTATGTACTAACAATAACATTCTGCCATGTTGGTACGCGTCGCTGTGGTTTTATTGCTTCTAAGTTCTATGAAGTACCAGTACCCAGGAAACATTCTGAGCCCATAAGGGAAACAACAGTAGAGAAAATGGATTTGGATCAACAACATGAAACAAAACATGCAACAAACATTTATTTAGCCTGTGGCTTCAACGTTATCAAGTTAGTACCAAGGAAAAGTCATTTAGAAAACAGTAGTACATACTTCTGGTAAGGTTAAGTGTCCTGAAGCTACCATGTATAGTCCACGTCCATGTATAGACCACGCAGACATTCTGTTACTGAATTCCCTTTTATTAAGGCTCACATCAGACGTGTAACACAGTTGCTGCCTTAAGGACTAAAGGATTTTTTGCACTTTAGCTACCTGGTTTTCAAACATAATCCTCTCTCATTTAATTTAACTACACAAGTAGTATATCATTTGATCAGAGAAGGCTTTCAATTGTTTGGGAGTCTCATTTGGGTGAAAATGCAGTGCAGTCTCATTGATTTAGTTATTTGGTAAGCAATATAGCCATGAAAAATTAGATAGGACTTGTCAAACTTGGGGTAAGCAATATATGGCCGTATAGCCATGTAAAATGTACAGATATCCACACAAGATGGGGTTCCATTTTATTTTATGTAAGACATAGACTGGGCTGTTCCTCTAATATTCACTAATCCTCTAATGTACTCTAATGTCTCTGTATACTAACTAAATCGATGCATCTGTTGTGACAATTTCAGTTACACAGGTTGTAAATGTGTTTGTGAGGGCTAAGGACTAAGCTCTGTACCCCTGCCAAGCCATCATCTGGTGGTCTAGATGGCAGATGGCTATTACTCTTGTTATTATATATTCTGGCATGCATGTTGTTTTACATTCATGCTTCTGCTTCAGCCACAGAAGTTGTTATGACCACCTGGTCACCACAGCCCAAGAGCCACCTTGTGGTGCTCAGCTTCGGAGCATTGCAAGGTGGTCATATTGATTTTACAGCTCCCTGGGCTGGTCAAAGGAGATCAGAGGATCTTCTCAACTGCTCCTCAGCACCCTTAGCATAAGAGAATTATTATGTAAATATAAATCAAATCAATATTCGGTGTAACCTCCCCTGCCTTCAAAACATCATCAATTCTTCCAAAAATCTTGAAGAACTAACCCCTCTTCAGGCACAGACTTCGGCAGATTCAGGCAGCCTCCGTTGCTTCTCTCTCTATATATGTAATCCAAAACAGACTTGTTGATGTCGCAATGAGGGCTCTTGGGGGGGCATGCCATCACTTCCAGGACTCCTTTCTTCTTCTTTACACTGAAGATAGTCATTCAGCATATGTCTTGGCTGTATGTTTGGGGTCATTGTTATGCTGCACAATGAATTTGGGGCCTCCCTGATGGTATTGCATGGTTGATTCATGTCTGCCTGCACTTTTCAGCATTGAGGAGACCATTAATTCTGACCAAATCACCAATTTCACTTCAGAAGTGCAGCCACAAAGCTGCAAGAAACTTCCACCATGCGTCGCTGTAGCCTACAAACACGCATACTTGTACCTCTCTCCAGCCCTTTGGTGAACAAACTGCCTCCTGCTACAGTTTTTCAGTCGCTTGGCGGCACTACTGAACATCTTCCCATTACAAAGGGAAGAAAGCATGTGTCTTTCAGCTGTAGCTCTACAAAAACCGACATATAATTCTCCATGACTACATCCGGGTTGGGACAAACACATACCAACCTTGCAAAGTCTGACCCTGATTTTTGTTGCTAATTTTCAAAATTAAACATACTGGAAATTGCCTTTATTTTAAAATGAAAGGAAAATCACCAATCGGAGGGTACTAAATTGATATATCCATGCTACCGTAAACACCAGTGTCGCCGGCCACAGGTTCTGTATCATTCAGATTACCTGAAAATTGCAACAATGCACAGTATGCACTTACAACCAAAGGTTTTATTGCTGTATAACGCCATTAAAATTGGCTCAAGGCAGTAAGAGCAAAATGCTAGTAAAATTGCATGACACTGGTTATAAATCAATTATACAGTGTGTGTATATATATATATATATATATATATATATATATATATATATATATATATATAGGGGGCATGTGTGTATAAAGTGCTCCTGTAAAAAGGGCTCATGTGTCAGTATATAGTTGTAGCATTCCTCTGTATAAGGGCACATGTGCCTGTATATAGAATTATAGGAGGTATGGAGCAGAGGTAATGATCGGATATAAGGCAGCGTAGTTACTATGTGGGAGAGGTAGGCATCATTCCGATACAGAGGAGCGGGTGTTTGAATAAGGAGAGGGGTAAGGTTCCAGTACGGGGCAGGAGAGAGATAAGGATTGGTGGATTGGTAAGGGTTGCAGAGCTCAGGTATGGGGCAGAAGAGGGGGTAGTAAAGCCCCGATACAAGGCAGGGGGTGGTAATGCTCCAGTACAGTGATGGGGAAGTCTGATGCGGGGCAATGCTCTTATTCTGTGGGCTGAGGTATAGCACAGCTCGCTGTTTCTATATAGCACAGTCAGTATAATGCCCCCACACAATGGCTGGGCTAAGGCCGCTTCTCACTGGCTGTGACCCATGATATAATCTGAAAATTAGTAAATTAAACTAAAAAATAACATTGTCCAATGGGACACCATTGTTGCAGTTCTCAAAAATATGTATTAAGAATATCTATTAATATGGAATCTGCAATACTTTTTAGTGTTATAGCTGCAAAACTTGGATATTAAGTATTTATGTTTTGGAATTCATTGTAAATCGGATGCACAGTCTAAGTTAGTTATGAATAAATAGCAGATACAGCTTTGTTGTTTATGCAGAGAGGGTAATAAAAATCAAAGCTATCAGTCATTATTTTTAAAGAAGTCATGCGTATTTTATTGTAAATCATTTTGAGAAATGTTTGCATTTTAACAGCTCTTAAAACAATTAGCACTGAGCAAAAACAAAATACTGTCAGATTCTCAGCAGCAAACGTATAAAGACAAAAATATTTCAATTTACTGCTATCCTACTGGAGGTATTTGTTGTATTTTTCCTCAAAAAAAAATTAAATTGCTAAAACTTTAAGAAAAAGTTCCTGAGTTGGAAATATGAATTAAAAAGTTTTGGAGCACCATTGAGAAAATGGGGTAACAGTTAATAAAAAAGATATATTTTCACATTAGATCAAAACTGCCACCCAAGGTCCTATGGCAAGGAGACAGGCCCCAAATGCTTTACCGTGTTCTTAGAAGACCTGGGAAATTCAGGGGTTTTGTGTACTGAATAACAGATTAAATAGGCTCTGTGTCCCTGTATCACCCAATACGTGTTTATATTTCAGATGGTGTCGTTGGCAGCACTTTGTGAGCTAATATTACTTCATGCTGTTACTTAAAGAGCTGGTTCCAAACCTACTTTGAGAATAACAGCATGGAAGTATAGACCTCCTCTACTTGATAACATCTTGTTCGATGAATGTATATGTAGGAGATATGTCTCTGTCCTGTTTATTGTTCTGTTCCAGGACAGGAATGAGGAAAGACTCCGCGCATTTCAAAGGCTTTGCTGAAATCACTGGCTTCGGTCTGCGTGCCCTTCACCAGTTTCATGTTGCGTATGCATCCGTGGAATGAGGTCTGGCTGGTCAAGCAGTTTTGCTTCACATCAGCTACATACGAGGGGAAAAAAACAAAGAAAAAGAGTGTCAATGTTTGTTTTCATTCCATTCTGTGCACCTTTGGGGACAGTTGTGGGGAAGCTGACATAGTTGTCAAAGGTGTTCCTTTGACAACTATGTCAGCTTTTGTGTACATATATTTCACTGTATATTATCTGTAACAAAAAAAACTGATAAATCAGGAGGGCCATGCTCACAATTAATTTTTATAATTTTGTATTTATTTATATATTATATATAATATGTTTTCCAATTTATCAAACAAATCATAAATTAAAAGTAGGTCCTTTCGAATATGGCTTTGGCTGTGATATGGATATTCATCAATGTATCAATGTAATAGCAGATTTAATAGCTTTCTGTAAGCAGTAAAAGGGATAGAACAAGGAGCCGGATACAGTGAAGCACAGCATTCACTTTAACAAAGCGCCGGCACACAGAATTTCATGGTGAATGTTTTCCCTTAATAACTTGATATAACTTTAAAATGAGGACTGGAAGAGTTAAAACAAATGGAGCTTGCAATTATTACATTAACCTGTGATCCTGGAAGTTGTTTATACATCTTACTTACATTCCTACTATTAGTGACTCAAACTTCCTTCCCCATGGCTTTATGTTTTCACAGCGCCTCGCCTTATTTAATTAAGTAGACACAACACTGGTGACGTGATGGAGCCAACACTATTTTACATTGCATTTTAAATGTTTGGAGACATATCGTTTTATATTTAGCTTACAAACGGAGATCATTTTGAGGTATCGTACGCCTGTATATGTAAATATATGTATAAGGATGTTGGCTTTGATAACAAAGTAATAAATAAAATACATTCTAGTTGTGTCGGCTGTGGCAAAAGCGGGCTTTAAGTAATGATATACAAATACGAAAGTTTAAAGGTGTAAAAACTGAGGTCTCAATTGACCTTACCGAGAAGGTGTTAGATAAGTCTAAGATAAGCTATCCTAAATCTAAGACAAGACCACAGACACATTAGTCAATGAGTCAGGGGATACTCTAACCAGAAATAATTCTTTGAAGTTTACATTAAATTGCTCTTACCCGGATAGCCTCCAACATAAATCGGATTGTTAGTGTCTGCAGAGGTTGACTGGACATGTGGGCTCTCTGCATTCACAACATTTCCATCCACCGTAAGGACAATGCGATGTTTAATTTTACTGGCCTGAAGCTTATGCCACTTGCCATCACATAAAGAGCTGGGGCTCTCTGGCTTGTAGACTGCTGTTATTCTGCCGGCACCATTATTAACATGGAACAAAACCTGTCAAAATAGAACGCAATGATTAAATCAGTTCTGGTCATATAGTTAATATTATCATTTCAAGATCATCCTTTTGATGGTACAGACCACTCTTCTCCTGATGCCTTGATGGTCTGCACTCTAGCAGAGACAAGAGGCACTGGGTCATCATAACCAGGCTCCCTTGGTCTCTGTGTAGACCTCCACTGAAGGAGGAGAAAAGAGATACTTGCCACTGAATTCACAGATCCTCCTACTCCACAATATAAATTATGTACATGAGTCTTTGGATCCCATTATAATGTCTCTGGTTTCGCTTTTGTGACACTACTCATCTGTTGCAGTTGTGTGTGCTCATGAAGTAGACAACAGGGCAGTGTGCTTAATCAGCCCATTAGAATACGTCATCACATACTTGTTGTTGTCCACTATTCATTCAACATAGGGCTAAACGTTATGTGTATGCAGATATACCATGGGTCTCTTGTGGAACTGAGATACCGTGTCAAGACAAGGTGTGAGTCTCTGGCTGGAATTAGGACAATATGGTATAAAGCCCAACGGACTGTCACCATCAAAATGTTTACATAACCTGACAGGAAGAGCATTGTCCCCAAGACTCCTGGCTTTGTTATTGTTATTTTTAGGTGACAATATTTAGCAACATTTCCAACCCCAACATCCATGACTCTGGCAAAGAGCAGTGGCTGTAGGTGGTTTCAATAGGGCTGAAACAACTAATCGATAAAATCAATAATAATCGATTATGAAAATCGTTGGCAACGAATTTCATCATCGATTAATCAAATCGATTTTTATCTCCTTATAATAATCCGATCTCAAACAGAGATCGGATTATAACACCGGAATCCAGATCCCCCGCAACGCTGCAGGAGACCTGGATTCCCCTCACTGTCGGCCGGTCTCTCACTTCCGTCTCTCTCCCCCCTCCCATACACCCCTCTGACTCCTCCCCCTCCCATACGTCACTCTGCCTCTCTCCCAGCTCCGTTACTGACAGTAACGGAGGCTGTCTGTGCGATGCAGACCCCCACCAGCTGACAGAGAGGATGATTCTCTGTCAGCCTGTGAGTGTCTGCATCGCACAGACAGCCTCCGTTACTGCACTTCACTTACACTGTGGCTTCTATGAAGCTGCAGTGAAAGTCCTTGTCTAGTGAAGATCCGTTGCTGACAGGAGGCAGAGTGGAGTATGGGAGGGGGAGGAGGCAGAATGGAGTATGGGAGGGAGAGGAGGCAGAGTGGAGTATGGGAGGGGGAGGAGGCAGAGTGGAGTATAGGAGGGGGAGGAGCCAGAGTGGAGTATGGGAGGGGGAGGGGCCAGAGTGGTGTATGGGAGGGGGGAGGAGGCAGAGTAAAGTATGGGAGGGGGGAGGAGGCAAAGTGGTGTATGGGAGGGGGAGGAGGCAAAGTGATGTATGGGAGGGGGAGGAGGCAGAGTGGTGTATGGGAGGGAGAGGAGCCAGAGTGGTGTACAGGAGGGGGAAGAGCCAGAGTGGTGTATGGGAGGGAGAGGAGCCAGAGTGGTGTATGGGAGGGGGAGGAGCCAAAGTTGTGTATGGGTGAGTTATAGTGGTGTATGGGGGGTATTATGAATTTCAGGGCATATAGGGGATATAAGGCATATCGATATTAGCATATCAGGGGGTCATAAAACATCTGGTAAAAGGTATATCGGGGGCTCAGTTGCATATCACTGGCATATAAGGAGTATAAGGCATATCAGGGGCACAGTGGCATATCAGGGGGCACAGTGGAATCTGGCATATAAGAGGCATTTATGGGGGCAGAGTGGCAAGCTGGGGGTCTGATGTGCATAACCGGGGGCAGTTTGGTAAATAAAAAAAATTTAAACAAGGCTTTTTTTCTCATAGTTATTATTAAATATGAAAAATAGTTAACATATGAATTAATATTTACTAATAACTTTGTATTAAAACCTAGTTTGAGAAACACCGTTCTTGTAGCTTTTATTATTATGTCAGTAAAATAAGAAGGTGAATAGAGAGAGGCCATTGCAATAAAGAGATGAAAGTGTAAATTGTACGTTTTTTATTACATTATTTTAAATTTAAAAAATTGCATTTTTTTATCCGATTAATCGAAAAAAATAATCGGCCAACTAATCGATTATTAAAATAATCGTTAGTTGCAGCCCTAGGTTTCAATAAATTAATTTACTTATGCTAAAGTATGTGACAGTTCCCCCTTAAAGTATCACACTAGATGGATCTATTGGAGACACCATGGATGATGCCTTTTAGGGGCAAGGAAGAAATGGTCTGAGAAAAAAGTAAACCCATTTGTAAGATGAGGTAAACATCCTCCTCTCGGAGGGTGGATCTGTGTGCATTACACACTTGCATCCATCAGCAAAATCACAGGCAGAATGTATTTCCTACAAAGCATTAAAAAATGTAGAAATGAGCTGGAAGATGTCAAGGATGTGCTACGTCCTTGGCAGGAAACATTTGAGAATCAACAAACTCATCTCATTTGTCTATGTTTTACAAAAACTGTTTAGCGTTTAATTAAAATGAAACACATTATAGGACATTTCAAGGTTTATAACCTCAGTGTTTTCTTATGCATATTTGATTCCTAGAATTCTGTCACTATACAGTTATAATTACATTTCTGATGTCAAAAGCATACACAAAGGACAGCCAAAAGATGCTTACCTTGCCATGTATGATTTCCAGGCCAATGGCATCAACTTTTGCGCTGCTAATTCCAAGAAGAACACCGTTCATCTGTGTAGTGCGGAACTCGAGAGACACGTTTACGTCTGAGCGGACTTTGTACCCCTCTTTAACTACAAACCAAAGATTTATAACGTGTATATTAATTATATACTTGTAGGTTCCTCAGCAAGCAATACTTTTATTGAATTTTTAAAACAAAAGAACTCTACATTTATTGTAATGCTTACTGTAACAGATCATTGTAAAGAATCAGATATTTTCTAAGAGAAAGGATGCATCATATGTGATGACCATACCTGATATGTTAATTCTTTAATAGACCATAGTGCAGATTTTATGTAGTGACACACCAGATGTGTTCACCAAATGACTAATACCAGTCCTTGTGGAAACCTTGACCTGTCATTATTTAAACATATATCTAATTAAGTCACCTGCATTCAAGCAGGGATATCAATCAAAACATACTGGTAGTAAAAGCACCAATTGGGAGTCTAATTTGGTTTATTGGAAATTATGTTAATATCAGCTTTATTATAGTATTAAAGTTATAGAGTTTGATCTAGAAACAGTAAGTGTTCACAATAATTATTATTTCTTAAAACCATGATTTAACCATAATTAAACCCGATAGGAACATACAAACCTATTAAGTGTGAAAAGGTGCTTAGTATGCACAGTAAGTGCTATTCAAGTCATATTTACCAAGGGCAGCAAATCCAGTTCCATCAAAGTAAGTTCCCTCTTGGACGGATGCGTAGCACTTATTTACTGCGTGTATGGAGATAGCGCTCTCCTTATCCAGTTGTTTGTTATTAATGGCAACTTTGCCAATGCATGCTGGGACACTGTGTGTGATCTAAATGAAAGAGAGAATGACGGCTAATTAGTACATTGCCACCTCTTGTTAGCAGCCATTTGGCCACAACTGTTTTCATTCCGAGACAAAACAAGCAACCAAGTGCACAGAAATAGAATTTGAGGGAATTTGGCTTATCTGCCTGTCCATCTTTTTCTACCTACAGTCAGTCCTCAAACTGTACTTGGCCATCAATAGCCTGATAGCATGTGCAATATAATATATATAATATATTTTTGTCTCCAAAGTTTTGTTTCAATACAAGCAGTTTACTTACATTCCCAATGCTCTTCGCTGTATAGTCTAGTGGAAGCCCACCAAGATAAAGCTTCCCTTCCACATCCAAAGTATTGCTGTCCCCTGGAGCACTAACTGATGCTGATTCCTGACCATCAATAGTAATCGTACCTTTTCTTTTATAATATTCTGTTATTACCTGAAAAAAACAGATGGCTGTGACATATAATAATAAAGACAGGATACCAGATTGAGCAAAAAATTATATTTCCTAAATACTCTAATATACGTTCATATTCTTGCTTCTTAATATGCATTTCATATTAATGAATGTATTATAACAGTGTTGTGTGACTTCATTAAAGGGCCACTTCAGTCTGTACACTTACAAATATCACCACCAGTGCATCGACGAGCACTAATTCATTTTTGTTTGTTGAAATGATGATTTTCAGTATTATCTTTGCTGTATGGTGTCGATGAAAGATAGGCATAGAGACGGATTCTAATAACGAAATGATTGGCCATTGTGCAATAGATTAAAAAGGTGAAATAAACTAATGATGAGGCAGAGGTTTTCTTCTTTTGTAGGATATAACCAAACCTGGGAACTCTTGGTAATTTCCCAGGGAGTAAATGTGATCAAACGCTGGTCTCCGGCCTGCATATTGAATGCACACGTGAGAAAGCAGAGCCTTACCTAGAGACTTACTTAAACAGAGTTTTACTATAAGTTCCCAGGCATGGTTATAACTCAAATACCAGCTAGTTGAGATTTTTGGGGGTTGATAATGATAATTGTTCACATCTTAAGTAACTGAAAATATAAGCAGCAGTCACTTACTGTGTGCCACTTTCCATCATTAATAACAGCCGTATGGAAAGCCTGAGTCCGTCCTTTTCCCATATCAAATAAGAAATAAAGTTTCCCTTCATGAAGTTGAAGTGCAGCATAATCCATCTGGTTCTGGTGAGCCATATAGTAAATAAGACCACTGGTGGCATATGTCCTGAGAGTTATCTGTACAGAGAGTCTGGGAAAAAGAATTTTATTTAATTTCATATTTCTTTTTCAGAAATGACTATAAATTACCAGTTTTCCACTAATCCATGAAGGAGTATATACTTGGAATTTTATCAATTATTTCCATTAATAAGCAAAACATATTAAATAATATAAAAGCAGATTTAAAAGTGTATTGTAATCAGTTTGATTTTAGAACATTTTGTAATTACTATGATGTATTATACATCAGGTAGTGACATGTAGGTCACCGGCAGGAACTATATCTCCCACGATGCTCACGCAGCATCCTTAAATGAAAAGTCTAGTTTCCAAAATAGTTTTATTATTTCATTTTGCATTGACTCCAATGTATTTTACTGAAAATTAGGGCATACAACCTTTAGTGATAGGAGTTAACATATCTATCTCATTTAAGGCCTCTACTGACAACTGGACGCATTAGAATGCAAACATCATCATACTCAGAAGCAGTCTGATTGTCACTAACAAGCATGGGAGTTCTACTGCACATGTGCAAGAAGCATACTGCAGTATGAACCTTGCTCTCAGTAAAGGTGCTGGAGGAGGAGTTAAATGAAAAATAAAAACTTGAATAACTAAAGAATGTTTGCACAGTTCTGCATGCAGTAAAATGATATGGAGTCCATGCAAGATGCATTTAACATGGAAATAGGGCTGGAGTGCTTAGTCAAAGAAAATAATCTCATTTATTCCTAGCTTAGTATCATGGTAGTTGTGGTTTCTCAACAAAAGGAACTGTACAAGCCGGATACCCCTACCAAATAGAGCAAAATCAATTGATTAAAAAACATGACAAAATAACAAATCCATCAGTTGACGTGAAACTGTAACCTGAGCATATCACCATAAAGGTTTGTCGACATCTCTTTGAAAGTTATTATAACATGTTTACTTGTCTTGGAAAGTACATATGTTCTTAAATATTATATATTTATAATCAGCTTTACAATGTACTTACTTTCTTCTGACAGCTGATTGGTCAAAAGGCAGTACAATGTGGCTTCCCTGAGTGAGGCCAAACTGGTGAGCATCTGGCACATGGTCCGGCTTCATCTCCAGTGCACACTGCAATGGCTGCAGGCAAAAATGTCACTTTTATAGATATATTGATTTGACAAATAAATATAATATTAACTACATTTTCAAACACTTAAAATGCCTTAGCTTTTTAAAGGACAGGAGTTGTGAACTAACCAGTGGTGAGGATAAACTGGTAAAGGACCTAATATCTGTATGAAAAATAACGGTTTTATTAAAGCTACATTTTCTTAAAATAGATTTTACGGCATTGGTCCTAGAGGAGCAGCATACTCATGTAACAAGATGTAGACACACATGACCTTCTAGGGACCCCTGGAAACATTTTTACCCCACAACTTAGACTGCCATTTTTTATGGAACCTACGTATCAGCACCATGGTATAACACAAACCCTACTGTTCTTTCCGATGGGACACCGTCTACTAATAGATCAGTTGTTGCAGAGCTAGCTGACCCCTAGGAATTCTGGGCTTAGCTTCTGACCCTTTTTGCCACCCCCGAATGATAAACCACTGCCCCTGTTTGATTCAAAATTTACTGGAGTTGTTCATTCTTAATTTGCACGGAACTCATGGTTTTTAGAAAACCTTATTGAATGGGAATTTCTAGAATAGACTGTTTTACCTTAGTTACAAATGATTTCTGTATGGGGGTAGTTAATTTTCTCTCTGTGACAGGCTGAGCAGGCGTTGCAGTCGGCAGAACTTCCACTTCCAGCTGGGCAATGGATTTAGGCTTCTCTGACAGCATGCAGCTATCCATATGAACCCCCTCATATTTCAGGACATTGGTGAAATCCATCTGCCTTTATTGCAAAAGGGAAAATGTATTATTTTGTACAGTTTATTAGCAGTTTATTTTTTCCTTAAAAAGAGAATTAACACTTACATAAAACAGAGTACATAAACTAAACAAAAATAAAAGTTGAGATTATTTAAATATTTTATAAACTAAAATAAAAGTTGTTTAAATATTTTATAAGCTAAAATATATTTGTATAAATAAGTGTTGAGTTATTTTATTTAATTAAAAATATTGGTTAACATAAGCATTAAAACAGAACTCCCGCCATTGTTATTGCTGTTATCAGTTTAAAAATAAGTTATCTAAAGTTTTGTGCTTTTTTTGGATTAATGCATATTAGACAGTTTGATGAAACTTACTCCATATTTACAACCAGATTGCGTATACATCCGTAGAAAGACTGTCTTGTTTTGAGGGGGGCTGTACCCATTTTACCAGGGACGCCACCGACATAAAAATTGGAAGCATTTATAGAGATGGAATCGACAGATGGTCCGTTCATCTTCACCTCGGAAGGTTTTCCTTCATCCACTTGTACATTCACAAGTCTAAAAAAATAATGTCCAAATTGTCAATTCTGCCCACTTGACCCACTTGATAACTGAAGTCATAGAATGTATATTTTTCTCTAGCAAAGATTACAATATCTTAACATATTATAATTAACATATTAATTATAATAATTAACTTTATTTATGGAACTTTATTAAATTCCTAAAATTTTAAGAGGTTTCTATTATATCTTTCCCTTAAAATGTATCATTTGTCATATATGAAGAATATGAAACATTCCCTGATGCATCTTTCTACACTTTCTAGAGTTTATAATATAAACCTATATGTTTTGCAATTACCTCTTGTTCCGGATGACAATAATAGAGTGTTCTTGTCCATCACTAAAGGTTCCAGTAGGAGATTTGATGATGACCTTTCTTGTGCTGGCACCATCCACAGGGTTGATATGGAATTCAATATGTCCATTCACCAGCATTATAGCAAAGAATGGCTAAATGAAAATATATGGTTTTAAAATCTATATGTTAGTTCTGAGGGCTGAGATTCCCATCAAAGAGATACAAGCACATGGATAGTACTGATTTATATACATTCAAGGACCACATGAGGCCCTTGTCACGGAAGAATGTGCATGCAAATAAGGTTAACAATTATCACCTTTGCCTCTAATTGTTAACCTTATTTTGCATGCGCCTACCCAGAATCCCGTGTGGTTGTGGCAGCACCATGAGATTTCTGAGGGAAAAACAAGCCTCCTGGCTTGTCTGGTGTCTGTAGATGAGAGTTTAATAATACTTCTACTACCCCTTAAACCCTTAGGGGTTTCCATCACCTTTTACCCACCATAACTTATGTAATGGTTATATACATCATTATATACGGTCTAGTGCTAGTAACATTTTGATACACATGATATAAAAAGTACATTTACATTTATAGGACTCATCTTGCTTTTCAAGCAAACTACAGGTTAGCTGTTATAATAAAATATCTGCCCTTCTTTGGAGCTCTCTTTGTCCTGCAACAGGGACCAATCACCAAGCTCTGTAATTTTATAAAACCGTCATAAATCTGAATTATTTGTGTAAATATGTTTCATAAAATTATAATAATAATAATAATAATCATTTGATTACTCACCAAGAGAGCTTGCCTGTGACTGAGTTTTTCCGCTCCCTTGCCAAATCCAGCCACGATAATTCCAGATTCATTGAGTGTGGAGAACGATACCATTAGCTCTGATTCTGCTGCCAATGATACTGGCTGCATTTCCACGTAGCCATCTTTTAAAACGGTAATGCTACGAGTTGGCTACGGCAGGAGAAAAAGACACAAAAATACTTTAGTGGTTGGATTCAAAATCATTCACTCAGATTACAGTGGATTAAAAATTGTGGAGTCTCACAGATGCTATCAAATGAATAATAACATAAATAATAATATGCTTATTGGTTGATAGATATGCAACCGATAATCAGATTAAATGTACCTGATTGTAGATGCGGTAAGGTAAATGTATAAACTTCAGTTAATGCATCTATGATAACCTAAACTGTATTGAATTTAGTAAGTGAAGAAAAGCAGGAGTTTGTAGGAGAGCTGCGGTAAATAATATATGAGGTGACTTCTGAGACATTTCACTGATTATAATTGGCATTGCCTCATACAATTTGGATAGGAAGGTTTCTTACCTCCAGTTTACAGCCTTTTCTTACACCATAGGCATTTCTTAGCAAGTCAAAATTTGAGCGGGAAATCTCCAAGTTCTTTATACAGCCCACATAGGACCTGCTGCTAAGCTGTTTTCTAAAATCAAGAAAGATTTGCAATTGATGTGATAAAAACATAATGAACATGTTTGAAAATGTTTTAGATAAAGGATACTTTCTTTATACTAAGTTTGAATAATCTTCGTTGGCTTGAAGTAAAAATTTTCATAAAAATTGTGTGGTTGAGTTCCATAAAACACACATCTCTTCTAAGGGGAGCCATCATTAAAACATTTAATTTAGCTTTACTGCAAGATTCATCCTTTGGAAGATCAGCCTGGGATCAAATCATTTCTTCTTGTTTTCAAACAGATGTTTTATTTACTAATGCAGTTTATGTTCGTCCAAAAATCTACAAAGAAAATTATAACTAGACGTAATACCTAACACTCCTGGATCTGGGAAGTCCACCAATATAAATAGGATCCTTATCTGACCGGTTAAGGTCTGAAGCAACGCCTGGAGCTTCTCCTTGCTTGGTTTCTCTCTGGGTTGAGTTGTAGGAATCCATCACAGCCAGTATACCTTTGTCACAAGAGAACACATCGGTCTTAAAACGAAACTTCAAATACTTCACTAGTTGAAATGATCTACAACAAGTTCTTAGAGGCCCAAAAACTTTTAAAAAAGTGTCAAGGATGGCCACGACAGACACTTGACTGGTTTGTGTGTGTGAGCTTCAGCCGTACCTTGCTTCCTGTTGCGCTGGAAGGCTACTTTATGCCATGCTCCATCATTATAGCGTCCATCTGTCATCAGTATCAGAGGTCCTGATCCCAATTCGACAGATACTCTCAGTTTACCGTCCACCATTTCCATAGATAAATAATCTCGCTGATAAAACAAGAACGAAGTTTGATCAACTTTGTTGAACCATACTGAGCAGCTAAACACTAGGATGTTAAACTTATTTCACCTATGTGTCTACCAGTTAAATAAATTAGTTTAAAAAAGCGAACCTTGACTTATTCTAAACATCATCTGGGTATTGCTTTAAGGCTTGGGTTCATCAACAAGTAAACAGCTGGACCAAAAGCCAAGCACCAAAAAGCAAGGGATTAGCAAAAAAACATGTGTTTTCATTTTTAAATGATTAACTTTTAGAACGTAGAAAACAATAGCTGGAAAGAAATGAAAATAACTAAAGGGCAAGGTCTTACTGTTCCATTGGAAGCAAGATACAAAAGAAGGCCATTTGGAGCGAATGTTCGGAAATGGATAACTATCTGAGATGAAGTGGAACGAAGCGTCTTCTCTACAATAGAATATCCACTGCCGTCAAAATGGAAAGCAGTTTCTTCTTCTCGTGGGCTACAAATACAAAAGGGAAAATTTCAGTCAAGCCATATCGTGGTGGACAAATGCTGGCACTACAAGTGCCATTGAGATAACTAGTATATGATTAAGAATAGCATTGCAGGTGGATATATCACAATTAGGCAAGTTTAATACCGGTATATGATTTAACAAGGGGTAACAACATTTACTCATCTCCATGATAAAATCAAGTGTAATTATTAGCAGGGCTCTACCGGGGAGTTGAATTGGGCCAGACACAGGCACTTTAAGGCCAGCAGCCCATAAGTGACGTATGTATGCAGATGCAGGCTACACTCTTACACTGTCTCATGGTGCAGCTGCACATTAAAAGGCCAGATCTGGCATGCAAGTGGCAGTTAAGGTAAGTGACTGGCGACAGCTGGCACCGGCCAGCTGTATACCTGTTGACTTACTATAGCTATACTCATTGCAAACGACTATGACAAGCATGGAGCGTGTCCACGGTTTATGCTTTTATAGGAGTAACTATGTAACTATCTGGCATTATGTAGAACTTATTAATGCAAACAACTACATAACTAACATTTGGAATACACTAAGAACTTAGATCCCTGCAGAAGTTTTACGCCTTATAACGCTCTTGCTGGTCAATATAAATTGTAATATTGCCACCTGCTGGTATGAACGTGTCATAACTACTCACTCACAAACAGTGGTGTTACGAAGGGATGAATCCTACATTCATATAATTGACATTTGTAATATTTAGGGGTGTCCCATCACCCATTAATTTGCAGGACATATATATATACATTTTACTTGTGGCTGAGTACTGCTACCTTGCAGTATGTACTCATAGAACAGTTCAATAACCGATTTCATGTATCTGATTTTCAATTGTGGGTAGCATGTGAAAATCTACATAATTCTACATTGTAACGCATGCTGGACGCCCATTTTAGGAAGATTATCCGTTATATACATATGTCATGGCTAATGGCAGATGTGTGATTCTACATTGGAATTGGTTATTGCTTCTCCAAGAACTGCACAAAGGGAAAAATCAGCACGTGTTTAAAAAAAATCTTTGAAAATAAATAAGAAGTGATTACTAATAGTTATTTAGGACTTAGCATTAAAATACATAGCTAGGAAAAATATTCCTTGTAAACTAAAACAATTTACACATTTGCATATTTTAACACATTCCTAAAGCGTACCCACTTTTTATGAGAAAGTAATAAAATATGTTTTAGCCATGCTCTGTAGGAAAAAATAAAAATAGAATCAATGTGTCCATTTTTAGTGATTAAAGCTGGTATCTGTGTTAGAGGCGAGTACAATTTTCCATAAAAAGATAAAACCAAAAAAAAAAAAAAAAAAAATCTATAAAATCACGCTCTCTGCTTCCTGCAGGAATTCCAGCATCATTTAAATTTCCAGACGTGTAAAAACAGGTAGAAAACACTTTTCTTATAATTTTCCATATATTTAAATGTTTTCTATTTTGGTGTGAAACTGTGCCTCTAACAGTAATGATGGGCTGAACATGAAAAGAAACAGAATATCCTCCTGCAGCCACTTTTGGTTTAATAATAGTATGTCTGGCTTCTATCTGAATACCCATTATAGGTTTAGATGTCAATTTTTGCATTTTACATATTTATTTTGTTGACAAAATATTAAATAAACCAAATATATTTTATTTTATTAATTAGGGGGGGGGCAGAAGAGCTTCTCTAAAGAAGATAAGTGAGCTTACAAAACATACATTAGTAAAAGGTAGCATGGCAACAATATAGAAATAGCATTAATACTTTTAGGAAGCTAAATAATACCTTCCATAGCATCCACCACATTTGCCCTCTTTCTCAACATAGTTCCATAAACCAATGGAGTGCCCATTAAGGAACGCCTCGCCCATGCAACCTTTAAAATCTGTGGTCTTGACTGCTGTTGATTTCTAGGAAAGAAAAATACACTGATAATTAGCCATGGGATTTGTTTATACACGTTTTAATGTTATTTTAAAAATATATTTTCCTAACTATATCGGAAAGCAGAACCTCTCCTGATGTCTTTAGGCAGCCTACAGGTCTGTATCTAAGTGTGACAACATCAGGCAAGCCCTACATACTACCTATGGAATAATGCATACATATTTTAGGTAGAGGACATCAAAGGTCTGTCAAATGCCTGTTGAACAAACATGTTTTTGGACTATGTTCTAGCACACTTCTTTTTGACTCTGCTCAGACATCTTGAATGCATCCTAGGTTACAATGTCACAAAGATACTGATTTTGGCTTAAGCCAGTGTCTACATGCCAAGCTATATCTACTGATATGCTTAATATCCATGAGGAAGGGAGAAGGAGTGTGAACCAGAGGAGGGTTTGGGTTGCTCCAGGTTTCTGTACACCTATAAGATGGTTTTCCTAAATATAAAAATATATATATATATATATATATATATATATATATATATATACCGTATTGGCTCGGATATAGGCCGCCCCCGTATATAGGCCGCACCCTAAAAGTCTGGTGCTTTTTTAAAGAAAAAGTTTTTTTCTTTAAAAAAGCACCAAAAAAAAAAAAAAATGCTGCCACTCTGTCCCCCCTCCCCGAGATATGCTACCACTGTCCTCCCCCCCCGAGATACGCTACCACTGTCCTCCCTCCCCGAGATATGCTACCACTGTCCTCCTCCTCCCCCCCGAGATACGCTACCACTGCCCCCCCCCCCGAGATACGCTACCACTGTCCTCCCCCCCCCCGAGATACGCTACCACTGTCCTCCCCCCCGAGATATGCTACCACTGTCCTCCCTCCCCCCCCGAGATACGCTACCACTGTCCTCCCTCCCCGAGATATGCTACCACTGTCCCCCCCCCCCCCGAGATACGCTACCACTGTCCCCCCCCCACAGAGATATGCTACCACTGTCCTCCCCCCCCCGAGATACGCTACCACTGTCCCCCCCCCCCCCCGAGATATGCTGCCACTGTCCTCCTCTGCCCCCCCCCTCCTCGACTTACCGGAGCAGACTCCCGGGTGTCTTGCGGGGCCGGCGGGGGACATCTACGCAATACGCGTATGCAACTTCCGGTGCCGGTGCCGGTGCGGCCTATATTCGAGCCAATACGGTATATATATATATATATATATATATATATATATATATAAACACTTCTGTTTCACAATGATACAGCAACAACGGTGCAAGAAGACCAAATTATGGAGCTTGAGTCTATAATATGATTAATCATTTTTTTTTTCTATATTGTAGGTTTAACCATGTCTACAATTATTATAGGTAACAAATAAGTTCATGCTCAAAAAATGCATTTCATCTGGGAAATATACCTGTAATTGTCCTCCTATTCCCCCAACAAACATCAATGTTGAGTTATCGATGTGGAGTATGGATGATGTACCAGGTGAAGATGACATTTTGGCTGTGGGCTTCTGAGAAGTGCCAATTTCTTCCACAGTCAATGAACCTGATTTACCAAACCTGTGAAGATGAACCATGGATGTTATAGCTAATGATACTACAATATCATATTTGTATAACCAACTCTCTCAACTAATTAGTTTTTGTTGTCTTTGTGTCTATCTAACTAAACGCATACATACACTGATCCTGTATAAAATGTTATAAAGTGTTTTTTTCAACCTGGAAGGAACATCTCAGTAATTGGTACTGAATTTATTTATCAGAGAAGGTCAACTATATTAATTTACGTCTCAGCGAAATTACTTTTTGATAAAAGATAAAGTACCAGAACACAAAGGAATTACATCAAAGTATAGAGTGGAAAATGTGGGGTTCAAGTTTGAAGATATTTTTTGGTGGTCAGTAAGTACAGTAAATGAACTCTTGTAGAAATCGTCACACTAAAGAACAAATCATTAAAATCCTGTACAATTGCCATATGTTTTACTGGTCACATCAAAATAAGCTTTACCTTGTTGCGTGTATTTTATGCCACTTGTTATTGTTTATCTGGATATCAGGTTCTTCGAGCCTTACAGATCCTGCGCCCAGGTCCCAAAGGAAGGAAACCTTGCCTTTCAGCATTTCTACCGCCATGAAGTCAGCCTGCAAAAAAACAAAATAAATGATCAATGTGCTAATAAAGCCCCATTTTTCAAATGCTGTAATTTCATTAACATTATGACTAGAAGTTTTATTAATAATAAAATCCTTTTCACTGTGTAATAATTCCCTGGAATATCTGTCTTCTGTATGTTCATATATACGATTACTTTAGTTGCATACTGTAGATCAAAATGACTTCAAAACTTTTGTAGCCGCTTTCATGTTCAGTGTCCAGGTAAACGCCAGGTGAATGCACAACTCATACAGAACTGAATAAAGACTCAACTCAATGGGAGAACAACTCGTAGGAAACTTTTAGCCCCCAAGTTATTGATAGTCGAACATTTCTTGGAAACGTTGATTTGAGTATCTATGGCACATAATGGAGTCTGAAGCTTAGAAGTATCCCAATGCAAGAAGGGCCAGACATTGCAAGTTTCTCCACAAGGGCAAATTTGCACTTTAAACCTCTAAGCGAATGACTGTAGAGGGACACGATCTTTTCTTAGTAAATGTTCTTCAAATTTCTCTTTACTGCATGATACATCTGGCATTGAAATGGCTTTTTGTCAACAAATGCATGAAACATTAAAGTCACTCACTTTCGTGCTGCTGCCCAGGTAGAAAAGCAGGTTGTCCGGCTCGCCGGTCTTAACATTAAGAGTTAGAGTGCTGAAATGTGTAGAATAGAGCTCTGGGTGGTAAGAGCGTACACAATCTCTGTCGGCTGAAACAGCCACTTTAATCTGAAAAAATAGAAAACAATTTATTATTAATATCGAAAAACAATTGCTCGTTCAGTGCTATGTGCTGTAGAGTGCTTTATAGCTAAATTATATAGACTATTAACAGGCCATGCCAACACCACAGCTACTTATCAAACTTATTTTATGTCAGGGTCTCTCTCCTTAAAGTGGTACTGCTGTCTCTCTTAGATAAACTAAAAGGCAGTTATCTGTAGTGAGCTGTCTATGGTACGCAAGGGAACAGTATCCTCAATCAGTGAAATGGAAAGTGGACCAGAACCAATATTGAAATAATTCATCTATAAATCCAATTTTTGTTGCAAAGAAATGTTTGGGTTTAAAAAATATGATATGTTTTTAGATATGTGTTTTTCTTGGAAATCCGCTTCCACTTGTATGGTAACTGATTCTATTAAAAATAGCGCCTCTTTTAACCATCGAAAGGGGTTGTTTTTATGGTACTGAGATCATTATTCTAAATAAGCCTTATACTATCTATGGCTGACTAAGAAGTCATCAGTAAAAGGTAATAGTTGAAACTCTCTTTTTTCCGTAACACTTTTATCACACTTACCGATGCGGCCTGTTTACGGGCCTGACTAATAAGCTCTTTAATTTCAGATAGATTTCTGCTTAGGTTTTCCTCAAGCAATTTCAAGGGTTTCAGTCTATCCAATAAAATGTTGGCCTGTGTTTCCACTTCTTTAATTCTGCTTTCCACTGTTACCGCTGGTGAAACACAACATATTTAGGAGCTTGCACATACAGTATACATAAAAACATTAACATAGGTGAACCTAATACTCGGGCGCGTTGTGTGTTCTTAGCATGGCCTTTGTCACGAAGAAAAGTCCTACTACCGGAAACCAAGCGGCAGCTAGCCAGTTCTGCCAGTGCCTACCCGACAGCCGTCTGCAGTGCAGTCCCATCGGGCTGCAGGCAAATTTGTGATGCGCACTAGAGGGCCAACCTGTGCCGCGCAACAAGAGGCATCCCTGCGATGGATTTAAAAACCCGGAACTGCTATTAAGAAGCACCCTATTGTGTTCCTGTTACACGTATCAGGAGAATCTGCTCCAGAAAGTTCTGTTGACTCTCTGGCTTGCGATTTTGTACCTTGCTGACATTATCTGCGTCCCAAACCCAGCTATCCCGACTACCTGCGCTGTGTACCAACCTTGGCTTTTTCTGACTACTTGTTTATTATAACATACCCAGCGCTGGCTACTATCTGACCTGGCATTCTGTGGTACCTGTCCTGAGTACCTACCTGAGGCATTAAGTAGACAGGTATTCTGTACCTCCAGCAAGTGCTACATATGACTCTTCCTATATATATTATATATTATACACCTCCACACTATTTTGATCACCAAAGTCCCTGTCTTCTTATTTTGGGGCTCAACCTCTTGAGGCTGAAGGCTGAAGGCTCTATCAGGCTGAAGAACTGTGGTGTGTACGCTTCTGGTTCACAGCAGTTGTGACAGCTCTTCGGGGGGGGGGAGACCATGAGCTGGTAGTCAAGCTGAAAATGGGGTCCCTTATTTCAGGAAATTTAGAATTTGACAGTAGATAAGAGATATTTGGTCAGTTTAGTCTCCAGAGTTTGAGATGACTCAATAAGCCTGGCCAAGCTCTGCTTTGGCTCTTGCTCGGGCTTTACAGAGCAGATAAAAAAAATGAACAGCATATTAAACCTCTTCCACAACGATTGTACATTCTATGCCAAAGTATTCCGTGCACCCTATATTTTTGCAGAAAAGTATCGGCGAGTGCATTAATGCAGGAAACATACCCGTCTTGGATGAGTCCGCTAGAAGCTCGTTGATTTTCCGCAGCGTGTCATTGACTTTGGACAGCGCAGAGGACGCAGTTAACACCTTTTGGTTGAAGTTCGTGATATGGTTTAAAGTGCCAGCTGCACTGACATTGGCAGACAAGGCAAGCTCTTTAGCATCTTGTAGTTTCTCACTGGTATCTGTTCCAGGGTAGATAAAGCAAATTATGAACTTTTTCGCTTTGAAAAGTGAAGTTGAAAAATTGAGAAAAGGGAAAACATTTCTAAGAAAAAGTACATATAAAGAGGCTGTTATTGAAACCTGAATTAAGGGGTGGTTCTCAATTTAGGACACAAAATCCCAATGAGGATTATTCTTATGAGGAATGAATGCAGACTAGATTTTAATACTAACCCCACACTAAATTACTCACAGACATTAATGTGGCTCCTGCAGGGGAGGGCCGGCAGCCTAAGGCCTGGGGGGCAAGTCAAGTGAAGTGGCTCCGCCCCCTCGCACTCACCTTTCACCCCTCACGCTGCTCCCATCACTATGCGGCCATCAGACTGCTGGAAAACTGATCTAAACAGCCGCTGGGTGCTGATGCCACCGGCCAGAGCTACTTTAATCCTTTTTTTTTTTATTTATTTAATACACCGGATCGGCTTGCCATATTAAAAATAAATAAATAAAGTATTAAAGTAGCGCCGGCTGGCAGCATCAGCACCCAGCGGCCATTTAAATTCGATTTCCAACAATCTGATGGCCGCATAGTGATGGGAGCAGCGTGAGGGGTGAAAGGTGAGTGCGAGGGGGCGGAGCTTTCACCCCTCACGCTGCTCCCATCACTTGGCGGCCGTTGCATACGGCCGCTGGGTGCTGATGCCGCCGGCCGGCGCTGCTTTAATACTTTTTTTTTCATTTAATAGCCGATCCGGCTTGCCATATTAAATTTAAAAAAAAAAAAGTATTAAAGTAGCGCCGGCCGGCGGCATCAGCACCCAGCGGCCGTTTAGATTAGATTTCGGGCGGCCTGGGGGGCAATTGCCCCCCGGCCCAGCCCGCCCCTGGGCTCCTGCCCTGTTGGGGATGTGGATACGCAGTTATTGTTTTGCAAGAAATAAAAGCATGGGCTTGGAAGCTCAGAGGTTATTTCAGAAATTATGCTTCTCAACATTTCAAAAGGCAAAAGAAGGACACATTTTTGTTAGGAGCACGGTTACAGCCTTTTAGTGTGTATCGAAACATATTCACAGCATTTAATGACTTATTTTGTCAGAAAATCACACTGAACAGCCATTAACAGGTAAGCAGGCCTCGCTCTCAGGAGGAAGTCTAGGCATTGTATGTCTGAACTGAATCAATAATTAAAGCTTCTGTTCCAGCAATATGTTTAGCAAATAAATCTTAGGAGACCTTTCTTTTTTTTTTTGGCAGTCTCATCACATTTTCAGTTTCTGAAGCATAGCAATGTCTCATTAATGACATAAGCGTGATGTCATCATTACTGTATTCATTACGTTGTCATCACAAAACCATACATTTCTTCTTTTAGAGTCTTTTCAAATATATATAATGTCTGAGAACTTGCGGAACCTCCCTTTTAAATGCAGTGTTCCACCTACTCTAATGAATATGCCCAAGAAATAATTATTTAATACTGTATATGTTGTTTCCAGGAACATAGGCAACCAAAAAGCAGACACTAATAGATTCTTGCTATAAAAACTGAAAAAAAGTTTTGTTTTATAGGTAAAGAAGATACCTTTTACACTAGGATAAAATTCAGCTTTGTTTTGTTAATGCCCATTTGGAATGAACAGAGGATTATGCTGAGATGGTCAGGAATTAAACCGAAGCAAATCATTTATGTGTTTCTATTGTGCACCTGTACAAAGACTCTTTTGTCTGCATTTCCATCAAAGATGCACATTTTTATTAGTGAAAGTACGATTTGTAGGTACAGCTAGAAGTAAATGAATACGCCTTAATGCTACTTACCATTTGGTAAATTTCTCAGAGCCAGAAGCTGTTCACTTATTTGACGTGTAAATGCATGAGTGCGTTTTTGTATTGTATCTGCTTTTGTTTTCAGATCGTTCAAATCAGACACAAGACCTATGGGAACGAACAAAAGAGTTTGAGAAGATTACCAATTTAAATATCTGAAAGGAAGAACTGTCAATGACAAACAAGTGTCGGGCATAAGAAATTGGATTTTTATTTTTCTCAGTAGGTGTTTCTGCTCTGTCTGATGATGGTAACTTCACGTTGTCATACTGAAGTGTCATTTGATTACAGTGCGGATGCCACGTAACCTTTCAGCTTCCATTTTTTGTTTAAAACATCCAAAATGACACAGAATCACTGAAATAAACAGTAATCTATTTGTATGCAGGCCTGGACTGGCCAACTGGCAAACCGGGTAAATGCCTTGTGGGCCAGTGCCAGATGGCGCTGGTCACTTACCTTTACTGTCGTAGATCTGGCTGCCAGCTGGACACACGAAGCTGGACACTGCAGAGGTATAGGAGTGTGGCATGCGTCCTCATATAACCATTCTTTTATTGGATCAAATAAGAATGTCTATCATTGGGGTCTATAAAAGTAGCTAATACTCCTAAAGTCATGTAAAGCTATGGTACTGACAAAAATATAGTATAATATGGTACGAAACTATCAAAGTTCCCAGACCCTTACCTTCCGTGCTAAGACTTAAATTTTTGGCCTCATTCAGAAGTTGTGTGCTGAACTTCATAGAATTTTTGGTGCAACTTGTAAAGATCCATTTGCCCCTGAAACCTTTTAAAAGAAAACATATCGTTATCAGATTTTTTAAATGATGTAATAAGTCAAAAATGATTTGTGTTTGTTTGTGTTCTTAGAGTAAAAGTTGTAGTTTCAGTGCTATACCTGCAGTGATAAAATGTTAACCATGGTCAGTAAGGTAGGTTGGGGAATTAAGCTCAAGTCAGGTGGTATATATTGTCTGTCATTTACACATTTATCAAGTGCTATTAAAGAAAATAACTGCATTATATCTTAATATTTGGTCAAGGATGCCATTTGTTGGCACCATACATATTTTAATATGAACGCTATAAGGACAAATCAAATGGACAATTAAAAAAAACTGGTTATAGGCAACACTATGATGTAGGCATTGGATAACTACTTAAAACTAAGCACAGCAGAAACAGTCCCAATATAAAATGTTGCATTTAGAACAAAATGAGTTCTAGGATATGGTCCTTTTTCAAAAAGTTATCTACATGTTTGGGGGTCCATAAACCTGAGATCCAATAAGCTTTTTGCATTGTTGTGATGTGAAGGACAAAATATATTCTAACACTAAGCAAATAGAGGTCTGGAAAGTGATGGGATGTTGATGCTTTCACATAACACTGGAGATCTAAGTTATTATTTTACTTTAAGGAGAATTTTGTTTGTGACCAGATGCATTCTATAGTTCTTCTCTAGGTTTCGTGTATGATTTCTGTCATTGTAAGACACATTTTCTGGGCTAATTTATTACAGGGGTACCTGGCCAGGGAAGCCACTACTTATCAGACACTATGGATTAGTTGGGTTTTTTTGCCAGTTAACTAAACTATACATTAGTGCTTACTTTTTAGGTCTAAAACCTTAGGCGCCATATCATATAGTTCATAGGGTTAACTGATGAAAATTATACAACCTAAAAATGAACTAGCAATTCTTACTGATCTTAAGTAACAGTGAGTGGACATTACTAGTGACATTATTTCCAATAAACATTAATCAATCTAGTTAATATAATAATCTGAAAAATAAAAACCCACGTTCTAATAAAATGTGCTTAATCTTTGATACTGTACTGGAGAGTGTTGGCTATAGAAGGTGTACCGTAACCTAAATTTTGTATATTTTTTAGCATATGGATGTCATTAGGATACAAGTCTATTAAGAGTGTTAATACAATTGTCTATTAAAATGTCATTGTGGATTGATAACACTAACAGTAATCTTTTTACCATTCCATGTTCTTTAGACCTATGCACCTGCCGCTCTTTGAAGACCTTACCATTGCCAGGACTCCTGTAACTGTGTGGTTACACTGTTCTGCAAGAACCTCTGATTGCTCAATCATATTTTTGATATCTGTGTGAGAGTGGATCGCACTGGTGGCATTCAAAGAGGCATTCCTTACATCTAAAAGAGAACTGGGAACACACAAAAAAAGATATATTATTATATTGTCCCTTTAAAATATGATGTTTTTGCTGAAAAGATTTTGTAGCAAAATGAGTTAAAAAAAATCACATCATCAAATGCTACAACTAAGGTTTACAGCTTTAAATAGCAGATGTGTTGTTCTGCTTATGCATTTGTTTTAATAAAATAATCACATCTTCTTCTACTACCCAGCTTGTAGCAATTTAGATTTGACTTCCATTTAACTTAATACCGTGACAAAACCAAGGTAGATGGCAATGCTGACTTATATGAATATGACTGAACTGGATGAATTAATAACTACATTTTGGTATTAACACTGCTATGTTTACCTATTTAGAGAAGCAGAAAGTTTGTGTAGTTCAGCTGCATAATCTTCTGCCTTATAGACCATGTCAAGTGCGTCTCTTTTGGCCATCTGCATTACCAGACGATCTACATGGTGTCTCAGTTTAGAATTCCAAAGAAGAAGCTCCTCTTGGTGGGTCTCCAAAACCTATGGACAACATTACAACATTAAATCCACATTAAATGACTCTCTATGGTCCAATTGATTCAGTGACACCTGGATACATACAGATGTAGCATTAATGGTGTCCTCTGCAAGCAAAACTGCATCATCCACCAGCCCAAGACCTTCCTCAATCAACAACACAGAACGGTTCTTATTTTCCTGAAGGTCGTGTTTTTTTGTCTGTAAGGGAAAATAAATAAAAATACATTCCGCTAAAATTATTTTGATTGTTCCTTATGATTTTTTTTAGTTATCCATGGGTCAACTTTCATACTTGCAGCCCCTAGGACTAATGCAGAGTTCCCCCGGGATGCAAAGATGTTTCAAACGTAAAAGTATTTTTTTAACCTTGATCAATTGTTTTACCACATTAATAGGTAATTACAAACATAAATTCTGAAACTCACTTACCCTCAAATCAGCCAGATTTCTTTGTATAATGACCAGCAGATCGTTGGTGTTGTTGGTGTTTGCAGATGCCACATACAGCAAATCCTCCGCTGCCAGTAGTTTGTTGTTACGTTGTGCGAGGGCATTTTCAAGACTATTTTTTAACTTTGTTAAATCTTGGTGTGGCTTCTCATATTCTTTCTCAACTCTGTGTAGATAGCCTTCTGATACTCTGATAAATCATAAAAGGAAAAAAACTACTCAGATAAAAGTAAATACCGCTATTGGTTCGGGTCTGGTACTCTCTGCAGAATTCACCTTTAGTCTAACTTCTTGTGTTCTTGTGACAGGCGGTATAAAAAAATAAGGAAAAGGGCAACTCATTTTAAAAGTGTGTTTTAATTTATATAGATATATTTGATTTAGCAATTCCTTTTTTCCCTGTGAACATCTAATAAACAAAACAAATATATGTACGTATAATAATAATATAAAATGTATACGTACTAACATGTATACTAATATATATATATATATATATATATATATATACACATACACACATACATATACATACACACATACATATATATATTTCGCAAAAACAAGAAAATAAAAGCGCTTACTTGAGGGTTTTGGTAGCATCTTGACTTTGATCATTAAAATATTTCGACCTCATAGAACTGAGCATTAAGGAGACATCATCCTCATAATTTAATTGCAAATTGTCAGAGAGCTGTGTATCAATGCTCGTCTCATTTAGGCTTTCGACCACTTCCACCAATACTGCAAGAAAGATAGGTTAATAGCTCATTTAGAAAGCTCCCAAACACTAGAAACGACAGATCTGGCCACATAGTCAAATTAGGCAGCTGTCTAGTATGCTGAGTTGGTAGGGGTGCCACTCTCTATATATACCGTATATTCCGGCGTATAAGACGACCGGGCGTATAAGACGACCCCCAACTTTTACAGTTCAAATATAGAGTTTGGACTATACTCGCCGTATAAGACTACCCCTCTACCCAGCATACAACAACCAGCCAATCACGGCAAGCAATGTACCTTACCGGTGATTTGCTGGTTGATTTGCTGACATATACATACATGCACTGCCCTTACACACACACACACACACACACATATATATAATATATATATATGTGTATATATATATATATATGTGTGTGTATATATATGTGTGTGAATATATATATATGTGTGTGTATATATATATCTACACATATGCCTGTCCATACATACACATTTATACACTGCCCTCACCACACACCCCTGCCTTTACACACATGTATATGTATATGTATATATACACACACACGTATGTATATATATATATATATATATATATATATATACATACATACATACATCAGTGTGTGTGTATATATATTATATATAAATATATATATATATATATATATATATATATATATACAAAGTCCAAAATCAACAATTGCACACCAATCACCACTTTTTTAGCCCGGTGCCAAGTAGCTGCAACAGCAAATCTTATAATATCAAAAAAATCGTTACCGGCACTCCAGGGACTTCTTTAAATAATCACTCCAGAAACAGCAGTTTTCTAATCAACGTTTCAGTCTGTTTATTAGACTTTCATCAGGACACGTGTGTGTGTGTGTGTGTGTGTGTATATATACACACACCAGCTTACAAATACACTGACCATATCACACCAACATACATACACTGCACTCACACCCCTTTCTCCCCATCTCTTACCTTATCTTCTGTCTTCTTTCTTCCATCCAGTTGTGGGAGCGCGAGGTCTGGCACTTCAGACCTCGGCTTCCCTGCTCCCTCATCACTACGCGCCGGCAATTGATGCCGAGCGCCGGGACATGACGTCATCCCCAGGCTCGGCATCAATAGCCGACACGTAGTGATTAGAGAGCAGGGAAGCCGAGGTCTGAAGTGCCAGACCTCGAGCTCCCTAATGTCGGGCTAGTTAGAGGGAGGTCGTGATCTCCCCAACCAGCCCTGCTGATCAGGGCTAGTTGGGGAGATCACGATCTTGCACCTACCTCGGCGCGGCCCTGAAGACCGGCCCAGGGGAGGCGGCTTCTTCACTCGCCCCTCCCCTAGAGATTGGTGGCTTCGTGGGAACCTCCGGCTTGGTAAGTACCCGGTGGTTGCATTTCTTAGGGGTTTCTAAGTTAGTACCCGGCGTATAAGACGACCCCCCACTTTTAAGAAGATTTTCTGGGGTTAAAAAGTCGTCTTATACGCCGGTATATACAGTATGTTTTTTTTTACAAAGAAAGTATACATGTAGCACTTAATTTACCATGGGTGCTAGAAGTCCTATAGTTGTCCATGTATGCTATCAACCTCAGTACTAGAAGAAAGTCTGCGTTGATTTAAATAACTATTTAAAGTTAATAAAGTACGCGCAAAAAGGAAGAACTGCCCTTATATCGCCAAACAACTTCTATCTTTGACAACCAGATAATTGCTGGATAGGTATCTGTAGTTCAACAACTGTTGGGGATAACCCCATTTAAATGGCAATAAATGTACCTTGAATAGTCGTTTGCATTTTGTCAATAAAGCCGATTAACTCTTGAGTCTTATTCAGAGTTCTGATGGTGGCATTGTTCAGTGCTTCTCCATCACCTATCACCTGCTCCATCTTAGGGAAAAGTAAACATGTATGATTTAGATTTTTTAAAATGCAAAACAAATTACATTTAAGTTGTAGAACAATGAGCAATGTATAGATCATTTTGAACCATTTAATAATATCACTGAATCTTAAACGCTCCAAAGCACCTGTATGTAATAAAATATTTTACATAATTAACCTAATTTTAATTGATCTCGCAGGATAGATATACGAATTTCATAAAGCAAAAAAAAAGAAATACTACAGTGCCCTGAAAAGGTATTTATTGTAATTATGTCTGTGTGTGTCTAGTGAAATTAAACCCAATTATCTATTATATTTGGTTAATTGGTTTAGTATCTAAGGGGGCAAGGGTCAGATTTTTTTTCCTTCTACAAATGAAAAGATCATTTAAGAACTGCACGTTATCTTTGCCTAATATTAAAATTATTTGGATGATCAAAAAAAAAAAAAAAAAAAATGGTGACAAATATGCAAAAATAGAAATTGGGGGCAATTGCGTTTTTGTAGCACTATATGTATTGACCTTATTGGACACATATGAGGTCTACTTTTTAATATTTGCCTTACTAGATTTTACATTAAGAAATAGACGTAAATAGAATTAAAGCTGTCCAAGGTATAACAAAGCAAACTTCATATTATGGCGATCTTAATAAAAGAGGCACTGTAGGAAAATCAATCTGCAGATTATGGCGTGTACTCACGTGCTGCTCAAGTTGGAGGGTGTCTTTAGACAAAGAACTGAGCTGCTCCATTGTCTTGTCCAGGGATATTATTGGGCTGACTCTTATTGGCACAGACTCCTGAAAAACAATCCAAATTTGTCTAGTTATTGAGAATATTGAGAAACGTGACTTAAAACTACACATTTTACTTGCATAAACCTAGATAAAAATAATGTAAACTTTACTTGGGAATATACCTAACAGATGGAATATACCGTATGTACATATGAAATAAATGAATATGTGTTTTTAGTCAAATACATTTAAAAAATGTAATGATGACATTAACCTGACTGAGAAATATAAGAGATTCCAGAGATGCCATAATAAATGCTCATGGACCTTGGACAGGAATACAAATCAAATCTGTACTTCTCCAGCCTGAACATACATGGATTATTATTATTTATTGTTTTATATAGCACCATCAAATTCCGTAGCGCTGTACAATGGGTGGACAGGACATAACAAGTAGTATATAACATAACAAATTGACTTACAGAGACAACAGGTGAGGAAGGCACTGATCAAACAAATTTACAATCTAGAGATACAAGCCTAAAACATGCAGAAATGTATAAATGGCCAAAGAACAGGGTATTTTATAGATAGATAGATGCTATTTACTTTCAGTTTATTTAATGTGTGACTTTCAACACTTTGTATTATTTTTTTTTTTCCGGGCAGACCTCCAAATAAAGTGATTGCTGTTGATTTAGACTTTAAGAGCTGTTGCGTTTCAGCTATGTGCTCGTAACCTTTCAATAAATCCTGTGAGCCCTTTCCATGAACCTCAATGTTTGTTGTATCTTAATCTCCTATCAACCATCGTTTTTGGCTTTTAAGGCATATTTAAATATGTATTAAAATTATATTTGCATATAATTGCCTCTGGTAATTGGCGAACATCATGCTCTAAGCCGGGACCTGATTACATTACGGAGAGAGCAGCAACTTCATCTACAGATCCAATTTGAACAGTTTCAAGAACATCATAAAGACCCTTTATTAGATTTTATCCAGTTTTCCCCGATCTGGACAGTATCAGCCACGACGGGTCTACAGAGAGCAACTACATTATTTGTACGGAGGGATGGAGGGAAACTTAAAGTAACATAATTAATATTTATTAAAACACGTTCTTATTCACAAAGCTGCCTATGTTATAATATTTCATTTGCAATCTAATGTTGTTGATTAAAATTAAACTAGACCCACATTCTACATATATCTACCATTTCTTCTGGGAGGCTGTTCCACTTATCTGCCACTCTTACAGTAAAGTATAACTTTCTTATAAGTCTATATTACAGATGGATGGATGAAACATGATGAAAGCAAGCGATAGATAGATAGATAGATAGATGATAGATAGATAAATACCTAATCAAATACCGCCATATCTGGTTGAAATATGTGTTATACGTTTTGAGTAAGATACCTTAAAGTGCTTTGTCACATTTTCCAAGTTGAATAGAGTTTGATGAGGTGGTCTACCAATACCGGTCATATTAAAAGAGAAGATGGCCTGGTGCAAACTATCCAAATCATCAAGTAAGGTTCCAGTGCAATCATCATCACAAGCTGGAAATAAAAGAACAAATAAATGGTCAAAGCCATGGACAGGCAGGAAACAGCTTGAGTACTTTATACCCCAGTAGTATTAGATCATTTTATTAGAAGTGGTGTTAAGATATATCTATTAAGAAGTGTTGCATGGATCCTACAATAATAGACTCAACAGGTTCTAAAAAACCCTTTACTTCCAATCAAAGGGCAGCACTACTATGTAGCAGCTTGGCCCGTCACTATGTATTATCACACGCAGGACACCACTGAAACAGGCTTGGGTAAGTTTCCCTGAACGTCTCACATTAATAACGTTATCCCACACAATGAGCACGAAGCATCTAGTAAGAGTTGGTGAAGGAATCGTTAAACAGCATTAAATAACGAGGACACTCTTTACCCGTATCTAATTATAATATGAAATAAAACATATTCAACGGTTTCATATCTTATTATGTTTGGGTCACATGAAGTGCGATTTATTAGGTGCACCACTAGTGGCAAGGGTGACCGCCTAATTTTTGGCTTAGATTGGCCATTGTACCGAAATGTACTTGTTCGTGCCTCTGATCCATCACTTTCCTTGCATTATTAAACTTTTTCGACTATGTGTGTGAACTGGTTCTTTTGACTTATAAGTTGCTCTTATCACAGCGTCATTCCCCGTCCACCCAACTCTATATACCTATGTCAAAGGTCCCTTTCTTCCACTAACAAAATAGCTAGGTTATCGGCACAGTATAGAGTGTACTGATGTGTGTTACTTACATATACATTCTTCTTCCAAAAGAATGTGTCTTAATTCACAAGTATCACAAAGACGGCCAGTTACTCCTGTTTTGCAAATGCACTGGCCGGTTAGCCGATCACATTCATTATTCAATGAGCCGCTTGGGTTGCAGTCACATTTCTGGCAGAAGCCATCAGGCTCATTTGGATTTCCGTAGTAGCCAAGAGAACACCTACATGTTACAAAACATATACAGAATACATTATTAAATACTTTATGTTTGCACCATAACTCCCTTGCATCATAAGTAGCTATTGTTAAAGAAAATGTCAAGTTCTTATTTTAGCGTCTTTTAAATAACTGAACTGGTCCAACTTTTCTAGTGTTTCTGTGAAGCCCAACAGCTTGGCCAACACCGACAACCTGGCTTGTTTCATAGGCTTCAGTGATAAAAGCATTTACAGGAGCCACTGAGTTTAGTGCTCGCCTCAAGCTTTAGGAAAATTGATAGGGTTTTGGTCCAAAAGATGACAGGGTCTTTTGCTGAAGATGGCATAAGCTATTGGGAAAACACAGAAAAGTATGTCTTCTTTGTTGTTTTCAATGTTCGCCCCCCAAAAAAAGAGTAAAAACTGACTGTAATACTCTCTTTTCAATAGCACATATGGTCCTTACCTTTCACAGTATCGCCCTTCATATCCAGGTAGACAGGCATCACAACGGAAATCATTAATACCTTCTAGGACGCATGTGGGGCTAAAACTAGGAACATAAACAGTAAAAGGGAGTTTAAAATGTTTAACAATTCTTCTCACAATTTATAGCGCAGAACTGCATACTGTCATATTAGAGCAGATTTTATTTCTCTATGTTTATATTTTTATACTTAATTTCTCTAATTTGCTAATACAGCATGTAATCAGAGCTATATTACCCTAGTCAGCTTCCAAGGACAGGAGACCTCAGAAGAATGCCAGCTTCAAACGGCCTATTGAGCCCCAGCTAGGAGGTTTAAGAGATCAATCTACTCAACACAGCACATTGTTTTGGGAGAAGGAAGAGGTCTGAACTTCTCCGTCATGCTTCCGCGTGCAACTGAATATTTAGTGCCAGAATATGGTGTCATGCGCAGACATCATCTATCTATATGCAGAGGTGGAGTGGTCAGACAGATCTATACCACCGTAAAGGTAGTCATTCAGACACTTGAACTCTGTATTCCACTGTACAACTTAGTACCCCATTTTCACAAAAGCTTCTAAGTAGGACATTGATGTTAAGCATATATTTTTGGCTCATTTGCAGACGCTTCAAGATGCCTTCTTATGGTTATTTCTCAACAATATAATTGCGGTTTATGATACCATATCATGTTGATTCCAGCATTAATGCTAAGAGGACTAGAAACTGACACCATCAGAAAAGATTCTAAAAAAAGCAATATTAAAACATAAATATCTGATTTGTGGAGTAATGGCAGACAAGGGAGAAGACTGTACACACATTTCAACATAAAATAGGTGTTTAGATGTAAAATTACCTCTGGCTGTTGCCCTTGGGACAAGCACACAATGAGCAATCTGCAATTGACCCAGTTACTTTCCCATAGTAGCCAGGAGCACATAGATGGCAGTGGTCACCAGCTGTATTATCCTGGCAGTCCTGCAACATGACAGCAAACCAACAATCAGCATTGCCTATAACTGGTTGTCGCTGGTAATACACTAATCCTTCACTTAATACTGCAGCAAGGAGGTTCTATAACAATGTACCCACTTTCAGGTAATGATCAGGGAAATTGGTGAAATCTGACAGTATGGTTTTTAGACTGGTCGATGCATGTTATCTATTGCTATAAGGCATATGTTTTTATGAAAGACACTTTTTTGCACTCGGAGATTGATTTTTTTGTTCACTATGCGGTGTTAGACATGTGAGCATAGCTAAATAGTTATGGTATTTTTATGGTATTTTATTAACATGTTGGCCCGCTAATGGCTGTATCTATTGTGAGACTGTGAGCCCCAGGGAGTTGATTGGCATGGCATCTGGGTACAGCTGCTATGCAGATTATACATATGGGTCCCTGGGGTGGAGCAATTGGAGAGCAGGGTGGGCCAATGCTCCATTTCCCCCATTTTGTGGAAATTCCATGCCAGGTTTTCCAGGAGGCAAGAAGTCCACAGGATCCGGTCCGGGATTCCTATGGGGCCGGCATAAGGCACAGGTGCTGGACATTAAAAACCCCTGGAGCCTGATACTCAGAGAGACTGTTGGGGGGAGAGGAAGTTCCCTGTGCTCCCAGGGCAAGGAGAGACCCTGAAGAAGACAATCCCTGAGCCAAGTGAGGCAATACCTGCCTGGACGTTTTGTGTGTTGTCTGGGGGAGGTTTTCCAGAGCCTGGCGTAGCTGGGTCTGGCTGGCAGGTTGAGTTAGTGGGTGATTAGGCTGGTCAGTCTGGACCAGCATAGTTAAGTTAGAGAGGGCTCCAATTGGGAGCTAGGTTTTCTTTTTATGATTTGGTTTTTGGGGTTTAAGCGGTTAAAATAAAGCGCTGTTTTGTTCAAAGCTACTGTTCCTGACTCTGATTGCCCCAGAGGACTGTGCTTAGGACCCCTAAAAGTGACATGTATGGCCCTCATGCTATAGGGTTTGTCACACTATTTTTATTGAATGGGAAATTGGGATTATACAGTAAATTATTGCAAATTATTAAAATATTAACCAACTCTCTGGTGGGGGAGTCGTAGGATAAAATTGTACAACGCCAGTGGGTATTACATGCAATAACATTCACCTTAGTCATCTGGCTTGATCTACTATCATTTAAACTAATATTTAAATGCTCAAACAGACATAACCACAAATGGAAAAATATTTATCTAGATGGTCTAGAGTTACAGTTTTGCACATACATTCAGAATCATACAAAATACCCCTGATTTTACTTATATATAACATAGGTAGACTTGAATAAATGAAAATATTGTTTCAATTGTAAATGTTGACTGACCCCTTCAATGTGAGGCAATATTAAGATATGAAATAATATATAAATACGATGTAAATACTGAAAATATATTATCTCTCAAGGACCCTAAAATTGACAAGTTTTCACCCTAATTTTATTCTAACATTATTTTAATGTTAGTTATTAATGTAATTACAATGTAGAATGCATTATCATAAATGAGACTGAAATGTAATATATCTGGCTGCTTTGAGATCCTGTATAATGTTACATACCATGCATCTGCCAGTATCTGGATCACAGATCTCGCTGTGGTTGCTGCACTGACAGGGGACACAGGGAGGGTTTTGGAAACGTAACCCTAAGATACTGATTTCTGAGAGCTTCTCTCTATAGTATCCAGGTGCACACTCCTAAAGAAAGAAAAAAATGGGGTGAAAAGGGTAAATCCATTGTTTTTGAAACGGCAGAATAAAATTCTACTTTTTGGAAATGCAACCTACCTGACATGAAAGTCCTCTATAACCAGGGGGGCACTCGCAGACCTCAATGAGATGAGCAGCTTCTCGGCCAGAATGCATGTCTGATGCCTCCACCGCAATCTCCATTGATATATTAGAGATCCTAGGAATGTTCAAAAAAAGAGGAAAATAATAGGAATTTAACACAGAATGAACACATTAACTGATGACCTGATGTTTTACAAGCACATAAGTATAACGTGACTGTGATTTATGTACATAATTTACTAAATCTTTACCTGCTTTGTTGTAATCCATATCCATAAGATGCTTTGATTAGAATGTAATCAATGTTGTTTAAAACATACATGAAATCTGATCTTGTTACAGTCTGTTCAGAATCAAAATACCTCCAGTTATTCTGCAAATGACAAGCAAATAAAGGAAACATTCAGTGAAGTTAAATGGTAACCATTACATTGGATTAAACAAAAACACAGTTCCAGAGAAGTTTTGTGATCACAGCATAGACCATTGGATTGCTCACATTTTGCTGTCCTACTCTTTAGAATAATAATGTCTAAAGCATCAGAGACAATGTTCCAAAAGTCTGTACCTTGGCACTGAACATTCAACTAAGAGCCTTAATCCTTAGCAGCATTATGAGTTGGTTACTAAGTAATACATATGTTGGTTTGATGTGGCTCAGTTTTATTTTGCCCAGTTGGTTTTAACTGTGGAGAACTTGAGCAGCTGCTGAGAAGCCAGGCTATTACTTATATACAGTACTTACCTCTGTCATGCTGGCTTGAATCTCCGTTCTCACCGCGTTTCCAGGAGCAGGGGTGTACATAGATATAATCAGTTTGCTGGCGCTCCCACCTTTCATTAAAATCTTCGGCTCAAAATCAGAGGAACCAGAATCTCCCAGAGCATAATAAGTAATGACATATGACAGCATTCCACCGTAGGCCAAAATCTGTGGCCAGATAAATAGAAGATAAAAGTGTAAAACATGGTTTACATTGCCAGACAAAATAAAAAGAATGACTGTTAATGCAACCGCAAACATTAGACCTTTACGGCTCAACAATAAATTTTTATGTTATATTCATATCTTGGAATTCTCTGGGTTTGACCAGGATTCTCCGGGTAAAGCCCCGCTTCCTCGGGTCTTCCAGTCTTTATTTTTGCTTGGCAGGGGGCGGGACTTGGCTATATCCAATCTCCACCCACTTCCTGTTTTCTCCTACCCACTTTGCTTTGACTTCCCTTCTAGCAGGCCCCTATACAAGACCAACCCCGCCTCTATATGTGACTAGCCCCACCCGCCATCAAGGCAAGGCCACAGATATCACATTAATATGACCATTTTACATGTATCAAGTTAAATATTAACTACTGTTCTTACCTTATTATCTAAAAACTGTTGTGGTAATTAGCAATGCTAATTTTAAAACTTTAAATTAGAATAGAATGTATACTTGGTAATGGGATACAGGACAATAAATACAAATATCAGTGACTTACAGGTATGCGGACATAGCCTTCCATTTCGGCACAAAGCTGGGATACTCCAGAACAGAAACAGAGGGAACAGCCCAGTGGATTCTCAGCATGAAGAGCAAAAGTGCCAGCCTTACACTCGTTGCAATAACTTCCAACCACATTGTCCTGTAACAAAACAGGTGTATAAAATCACGTTTTTAAAAGGACAAAAGTACACATCATTTTACACATTTTGCAGATTAGCCATTTGTATAATGTGTTCTAGCTCTGTTACTTAAGCCCAAAATACTAGACAATCACCTAGATTCCTTATCATACTGTCAGTGGAGTTGCATTCATGAATAGCATAATAGATAATTAATCATAAATCATCTGTGCGCCTTTGCACTGTGGATTCTACGGTATCTTGGTCAAAATAAAAGTTTGCTAATGCAACCAGAGAGTTATGTGACAAAAATGGCCCATTGTACCTTAAAATACACATTCCCAATGTGATTGATTGAATTTGGTTGAATCACAATCTATTCCAAAAAGCAGTGGCTAAATCTTGTGGAGGCCAAAAAAGCCTACTTTAAGGGCTAAACATTTTCTCTTTAATGTTTAATACAAAAATTCAATGGATTCTAGCTGAATTGGCTTCAATGGGAGCAGTGCAGGCTGCAGGACATGTGCTCTCGGTGCAGACAGGGGAGAAGGAGTCTGGTTTTGTTACTAAAAACTGCAAAATAATGTACAGTACGTGACAAACTGCACGCAGAAAAAATGCATTGGTTTTACACAGAACATTGTTTTCCCAAGGATGTTTGAAGCTATACAATGTATTATACCATGTTATATTTTTTTTATCAAGTTGTGTTATAAAACACGTGTTGGAGTAATACAGAGAACAGGGTTTATTTACCTTACAAGCACATTGGCCGGTCTCTTCCACGCAGCTGCACACCTTCCGTTCATCATCACACCATGCAGACTGCGTGCCTTCGGGATCACAGTCACAAGAAACGCACTCGGGATATTTCCTATATCCAAACAGGCAGGCGCTGCAGCTCTGTCCACCAAATTCCTTTCTGCAATGGCACTGGCCAGTTGAAAGGTCACACTGGAGGCTGTTGGACCCATCTTTGCTGCAGTTACATTCCTGAAATCAGACAAATACATGACATCTTGACATTTGCAGCATTAATATGATCCTGTTGGCAGATATCCCCGCCAGACCAACTAGGTTGTTGGTCACATGGTTATCCGGCACAGGCTTTGATAATTCTAGAGGTCTCTTACCAGACATCCAAGTTCTGGATCATGACCCCAGTAGTTGGTGTCACAGAATTCACACTTGGGTCCATGCGTATGAGGAGGGCAGATGCACTCTCCAGACTCAGGATCACAGTTATTCTGGGTGTGTGCACAGTCACAAGCTGGGAAGGAAAACGTAACACAACAATGTTGGAAAATTGCAAAATGTGAAAGGGGGACACTTTTTTTTTAAAAAAACTCTCCGATACAAGCAATTGCATCACCACTTAAAACACACTTTATTTTTGTCAGCACAGTCATGCATATTAAAAATAACCAACACATTGAATTGAATTCCCATAAGGCTCAGCCAGACATACTACTTCCATGATGCTGGCTGAGCGTCATGGGAAGTGCAGCAACAGTAAAGCTGCAGATGCTAGCTGTGAACTACAATTCCTATGATTCTCAGCCATCCAGCCAGGTGTCCACCATAATGCTGGCTGAGCACCATTGGAAGAGTAGTCCACAGCAGCAGAATTTTTTTTTTAAATTAAAAAAGGCTAATGTTATCCTCCCTCCATTGATTTTTGGAATCAAAACGTTTGATACTGCAAAAATTGATGACATTATTCTTCACGATATTCTTGTAAGAAACTTTTATTTCTTTGTTAATTCATGTAAACAATTGTTTCATATTTATTAAGAAATTTCCTTTTATTTGCCAACCCCCCCAGTTATGCACAGCTGCCCCCAGAAATGCATTATACCCCCTATATGACACTCTGCCTTCCTGATATGCCTTATACCCTCCTATATGCCGCTCTGCCCCATGATATGCCTTTTAACCCCCTATATGCCTTATACCCCCCTATATGGCACTCTGCCTCCAGAAATGCCTTATACCCCCTATATGCCACACTGCCTCCAGAAATGCCTTATACCCCTATAAGCCACTCTGGAGGCAGAGTTTAAAAGGGGTGGGACGAAGAGCTGAGGCACGGCCATTGGGCGGCGCGGTGGGTGCACGCCAGCCCCTTTATTTTCATTAGACGCCGGCGGCCGGAAAAGGCTTTCAATCCCGTTTGCAGCCGCTCAGCGGCTGTTTTCAATGTTGATCTGCCGGCCAACATTGAAAACAGCCTCTGAGCGGCTGCGAACAGGATTGAAAGCCCCTTCCGGCCGCTGGTATCCCGGGACAGAGACCCCAAATCGGGACTGTCCCGCCTGAATCGGGACAGCTGGGGGGCATGCGATCATAGAATTGAATATAGCTATGCATCAGCTCCAAAACATAACTAATCAACACTGTGCAAAACCTACGAGTGCAGCCGCCATCCTGGTATGCATAAAATCCATGGGCACAAACATCACACTTGAGTCCAGCTACTCCAGGTACGCAGGTGCACTGCCCGGCATCATTACAAGCATCTGAAACGGAGCCTGACTCGTTACAATCACAGGGGAGACATCCAATGCCAGACGTCAAACCGTAGAATCCATGCTGTGGGAATAAACCATAAAGTCACTCACTTTCCATGAAAATGTATTTAATTCCTAGAGTGCGTTAATGGCCCTATAGAAGTGCCGTTTGCTTAACCGGATCCGTGTTGGTGAGTCCACAGGAGAATACTGTTATGTTATCTATCTTTGTATCTGTTATAAAATCAACTATATTTAATTGCCCTGATCTTATTCTTTTTACACTATACATTCACTTTAAGAATAACCGGTTTTATTGTTTCTTACCACGCACTGATCGCATCTTTTTCCAAACACATTTGGTTTACATTCACATATGCCAGTCTCGTGGCGACAAATGCCTGAAACAGAGCTTTCAGGATGGCATTGGCAAGCTTAAAAAAAGAAAAGGAAAAAAATAGACGTAAATAATGGTCAACTTTTTTAAATTAGCAAATATACACATTTAAAAAAATAAATATGATACATAGTGAATAATGCATTTGTTTGCATTCAAAAGCTTAGTCTGCCAGAAAAAAAAACCAGCAGATGTTTAAGGGAAAAAAGAAGGGAAATTCCACAATAAACTAGATGCCTTCATTCAACTATCCGAAGACATAACGTGCATACAGCTATAGGGATTAATCAACGGGAAATGTTGAGGCACAACAAGAAATAAAAGGCACAAAAAAGACAATCCTAGTCAAGTAAATGCCACATTTGTGACACCAACGGAGAGTGCGCCGTTTTCTTAACTAGATCGGTGTTGGTGGGCCCACGGGAGAATACTGCCTCCTTACTACAAAGAAGGTGACTCCGTCCTGAATCACAGGGGCTCATACCCACCAACACAATATGTATAGTCAACCGCAGCGGTATTTATGTCACGCGAAATGCTGCCGTACTTAAGTTATGGCGAGTGATTAAACTTTTTTTTTTTGTCATATTAAAATCTCCTATGGGTACTTAATTTATTAGTATGATTACTTTGCATTATTATGTTTATCTTAGCTATACTTCTAAAGTATTTGCTCGGCTGCACAGTCAAGTCAAACGGGAGTTAATATATGCATGGAATCAGCCATTCACAATCGAGTGGGCGGGGTTATCTGGCTGACGCAATAACAAAGGCACCAACGATGGATTTCTTGGATGGATTTGTACCTTTGTACCTTTTTGTATGTTTTTTATTAATGGATAAATGTATGTAGTTATTTCTGCTCATAAATTGCCACTATAGTTTCCATCGTTTATTTTATGGGATTTTAGAGTAATAAACTAACATTTATCGAAAAGCCTTTGTCTGCTACCTTCTTCAAATTTTACTAAACCTCCAAACACCGCGCAAACTCTCTTCACTATCAGACAGTAGGTGATGAATGGCTGCTTTATACAGAATATGCTTAAAAGACCTTGTAACAAAATATGAAACAGCTATATGTTTCTTTAAATTCTGTCTATGGAAACACTATGACTGCTCGAGCGATATTCCAGCTGTTTTGTTTTTTTTCCTGAAAGCAACAGTTTTTATCTTGATAGAGACAAAATTCCAAAGATAATCAAAGGAATTTAACACTGCAAATCTTTTTTGGTTTTGATGTAAATCAGCCAATTATAACTAAATACATACTGATATATATTTTCCCTATGGGAGAAACTACAGACTGCAAAGATTACTGCTCCTCTTATCTTTGCTCCCTGCAGACAATGACCGCAAGGCTGAAGAGATCATCAAAGACAAGAATTTCCAACAAATTGTCCTTGCTGGTCATGTCATTGGTCTGTAGATTAGATGAGGAAACACAACAGCAATCTCATTTACTAATACAAGCAGAGGGCAAACGGTTGTACATGGTCTATCTGCGTGACAATGGAAGCACAGATTTCTGCTCCAGGATTCTGGAGAAGGCATCTAAAAAACAGGCTGTTGTTTACGTACATTGGGATGTAACCAAAAAAGCAAGGTTCCATGAATCATGGTGAAAGTGATGGGTATAAATACATACTACACCAGTCTGCAACTATTTAATCAGTGGAAAAGTAAAATTTGAAATAATTATGCCTCTCCATGTTCCAGTGGCACAAGTCTTGAATAAAATGACGTGCAAATCACTTCATCATCCCTTCTGTACGTTGGTGGCCCAAGTCTTGGTGTCACGTTGTATCGACTCAAGCACTCGTAGTCACTGATTGCATAATACTGCCAAGGCGTGAACTCAACACCATCCTGAGAACGTTCTAATATCCAGTTACCTGGCCGTGGGGAATTTGCTGCTTTAATTATTATGTATGCAACTTGGAAGATCTGCACACAAAAAGAATGTTTCATTAAATACATATTTCACACAAAAACATTTTTTTTTCATTCCTATTGCTACACAATTGCTATAAGACACTGCCCCTCAATTTGTCTTTTCTTAACTGTATTTCCAGGGTTATAAGTTACCTCCTAATTGTACCAGGCAAAACGCTTGTAAAGATATATTTTCCTAACAATTTGCACCAAAAGGATTAAAATATGCCAGTATTATTTTTTTTTCTTTCCATAATACACATACTGCACAAATATGGATATTTGCAAAAAGAGAATACATATTATAGCTCTTAACTAATTATTATTTATCCATTTCTCATATTTTGCAGAACTGTACTTCAGGTAAGCAGTACAAAATAATTTGGATTTACAAGAAGAAAAGATAAGGAGAGCCCTGCTAACTGAGCTTACAATCTAGATATGTGTGTTTCCCATTCTTAAGTGAAAACCTTAATATATATTTTTCAGGGGTTTGTAATGTGCATTACTATTTATCCATGAAACTGCGCTTATATTACCATCACAGTATTTTCTCCCCCACACTGTGTATTCTGCTAACTTGCCTCCCTGTTTGTTATATGGTTGAGTGAACGACAAATGAGCCGGTTCATATTGTACTGAGATTTTTTCTGAATGGCTCCAGAGTCATGAGTCTTAACAAAGCTACAGCTGATGTAGCTCATTGTAAGCCCACACTGGACAAGTATTTGCAACAATATATGTTTCTCCTGTAGCCTGTTTCATTCTTCAATTTAGAGAACATGCAGAAGCACCAATTTAAAGCTATACCGCTTACGAGCCAATATGAATTATACATTTTAATTTGCCATCCAAACAACATCCCACTATCGCTCTCTGTAACATATGGGCAAGAAAAGGAGTGTCCAGTGTGATTACAGGAGCCACTTAAGGCTGATGGACCGATTTCCTCCAGTTGTCCGTGGGCTAACATCCCATCTGCACTATGATGGGACCTTCGTTTTAAGCCCAGTGCTGCGTGACCAACAGTTCCCGACCTGGACAGGATTTTAGATGTTCTAGATGTGGCAACATGTTGTTTTCTAAATGGTATAATTGGTCAAACATGACCTTGGTCTGAAAGTTGTCTTTCTACACCTGAAATCCATACAATTGTGCATACCATAACAACACAATGGAACAGCAATGAATTAATTGGCAAGCTATCAAGGTAATTATATTTACGCAAGTTCTCCAACCAATCCTGGGATGCATATTAATACCCTCCGTTGCTGCTAATAACATGTACCTTATGTACTTACATGATAAGAGATATTTTAGGTGATTATTTTTAAACCTGCTTAATAACTTATAAGTTATTTAAAATATTCTGTGTACATTATTTTATCATAAAAGATTGACTTTTTGTCTTTCATAGCTTGATGTGTGCTAACTGATATTAATCTGGTGTGAACATTGCGAGATAGGGTGGGACAGTGTGCGACGGGAAGAGGTAAGCGGAGTGAAATTCTGTAAGCACAAAGATCAGATTTATATTTGTCTTCAGACTGAGGCATACATATTTTGGGTTGCAGACTTAATTATTTTCCTTAGTTTAACAGTTGGTACCCTTAGAGATGTATATAGAGGTTGCACAGATGGGACATTTCACTGGTCTGTACCTTGCAGGACACCATAGAATAAACTAGGTGGCAGAGTAAAAAGGCACATAAAATTCTTAGGCATTTAGGAGGATTAGTGTAAACTGCTAACAAGCACTGTGTTGACAAATAGCTTAACATCATAAAAAACACTTTCTGAACTTAAGAGAGAACAGCTCATTCTGCATGTATTTTAGGATCTAAATAATGACATCACCACCCACTTACTATAATCCCATTTATTGCAACAACCACTAGGAGGAAAATGGCTTCTAAAATCCAAATTCTATTAGAGTGTTTTGTTTCTTTCACAAACTTATATATTTATATTGTATGCAATGTGTCCCCAGAAAATACAGTGGAAGTGTTTAAGAGTATTTAAAGAAAAAAAAAGTTCACCCAGTGTGCTGAAAAATATATAATAAAACTGCTAAGAATATAAGGCATGAAAGTAACCCTTGACACCAAATAAATGGCTATATGACAGTGGCCTGGGAAAAAACCCATGGAAAATAATAGGCAGTCAAGCAACATGCTGTAAAACTGTCTCTTTACAACATAATGGATGAGCAACGTGACTGATGATTCTCTCAGGATAAATTTACCAGATCAGTGATGTCTCTTTTTGCTGCACAATATTTGACACAAAGAGCAAATAAGTAGATTTATGCATGAATACCTTAAAGCTTGTAGGGATAACATGCAAACACGTATGCAAATTTAGGATGCATTATTTTAAATGGGACATTGCGATGATATAAAGTATTGTTTATCTAATGAAATAATCTCCTCGAGTCAGTAGTCAGAGTGTCCACTCCATTAATTAGACTAGACATTCTGCGTTTAACAGCAAGGTAGCATGATGAGGACCTAGTTTGTCGTCTAGATGATTGGACTGAGATAACAGAGATAAAACATATATCTAATATGGATACACGCAACCGTTCAAAAGTTTGGGGTCACTTACCAACTTGCTTGTTTTCGAAAGAAAATACATTTTTGTCTATTAGAATAACATGGAATGGATGAGAAATACCGTGCAGACGTCGTTAATGTTGTTAAATGACTATTGCAGATGGAAAGAGCTGATTTTGTATGGAATATCTTCATTGGCGTACTAGGCCCTTTATCACTCCCATCACTCCTGTGTTCCAATGGCACGTTATGTTTGCTAATCCAAGTTTACATTTAAAAGGCTAATTGATCATTAGAAAACCCGTTTTGCAACTATATTAGCACAGTTACAAATTTCCATGACCCCAAACTTCTGAACTGTATTGTATCTAATGTCAAAACATTGTATTATATGAAAACCACAACTGTTTTGAAACAAATAACATGTCATTTTTTTCTGCATAAATGTAGCAAATATAGTGGCACATTAGCCTTTCTGAGTCGGGACTGAGTTCAGGGTTGGAAAGAAAAAACCCGACTTGGAAAAGGGGCAAACACATATGGGGTGGGGGATTCTACAGAACCCTAAACCCTAGCCTCATGTATTCACAAAGCAGACAACAGGAACATTTAAAGGAACCACATGAATTGAAGTGCATATGATGGCTGTCCCTTAAATAAGGAAAATGGCTATAGCCATGTTTGTTCAAGAGGTCCTACATTAAAGATGATATATTTAATTGGGCTAAAGCCGTAGAATAACATAAATCTTTGGAATCTCAGAGGTGTCAAAAACGTACATAATCTGAAAACAACAATACATTTTCATATAGCTTAATTGAATCTATTTTTTAATATAATGAGATAATGTAGAGATGTGACCCTAGCTTTCTCATTAAGGTGGTTAGGCATGGTTAATAAGCAGACAAATGGATCCCCCGGTTAAAGTAAACTGAATTAAAATGTAAACCCCTTATCATGCATTAACCAACACTGAAAATGAGAAGCACTAATACAGGGTTTAATTAATTATTCCTAGTCGCAAATGCTAAAGCTGTCCTTATGCCCTAAATAAAGTAAATTTTTTACACACAAGAGGATTTGGGGCATTTATGATACAGTGGTGGGGAAAGAATTGGCGAGAATTGATTCTAGTATTGATCCTAGTGATATCTTTGACCTGCTATGTCCATTTCATGCACGTAACAGAACAATTTAGTATTACTAATACAATAATAATAATAATACTTATTATTTTGAATGTCATTTACTTTGTTACCTTTCAAATTCTTGGATTGTGATCAACCACACTATTAAAAGGGAATTGTGACTATTTATTTTACTTAGTACCAGGTTACAAATATGGTTTCCTTATTTAATAGTTGTAGTTTTAGCAAAATATAATATTTTCAGGCAGACGTTCATATCTGTGATGTAGCTCTGTTATCTGAGCCCAACCTACTAGGCAAACACTCTTACTCCTTTCAAATAATTGAATGGCTCAGTCTTAATCACCCAGCAGGACACTCTGATTAATGAAATGCATAAATCATTATATTTAATCCTCAAAGAGAAACATATTTTTTTCCCATGAGATTTTGACTTTATCAACTAAATGTAAAGCGTTGTGTGCCGCTATTTTTTCTACACAGTATTACATGCACTATTTAGAAAGTTCACAGATAAAAGACATAAACACTACAGATAAGCAGTCCATATATTATGCAGTTTACAGGTTATTTATAGAGAAACAGAGGACCGTATAATGAGTACTTCCAAGTGGAACAAAGACTGTACATGTGAGATTTATAAGGATCCAGACGTTATTTGGTTAGCTTGTAATTTAGATTGTTCAAAGGAACTGGAAATGTGATATCTTACACATTTGGTATATGTGTGGTATTTCCAATTCAGGATGCTTGTAATTAAAGAGTAATGAAGGTCTTTCTAATACAGTAGGGGTTGTGCAGTACTTGATCCATACATTTTAAAATGTGAAGGTATAGGCAATCTGGTTCTAACTGTGCTAACTAAAAGATAAAATAACCCTGGTGTCACACCATACCCTTAGTTGACTATTCTCCCACAAATACTACATAGATGCCATAAAGAACTGCAAATGTGTAGGACTATGCAGAAAGGTGCTATTTTAAATCAGGAAAAAAAGATTTTAGCTAGAAAAAACATTAAAACAAGAAAGTGTCATAATTACTTGTCTTAAATCCAGTGTTATGGTGACACAGTGATATATTCTGCCATTCTGAATACTGGGACTTTGCCACCAATCATTAGTGCCATCGATTGCATTGGTTATCGGGTGCCGTTCTGTAAATAAACAAATAAAAAAACATATACCAGCTTGCAAGTGAAAGAGAATAGAAAATTGAGTAAGAAAGCATTTTATTTCTATATATTTTGGTGAGAGGATTATTGGGTTCCGGTCAGTAAACAAAATACTACAGAAATAACGATGCCTGTTTGCAGTTAACCAGCAAGATGTACAACACATAATGAGGTCTTTTAACTACAATGTGAGTACATGAAAGTTGGCAAAAAAATCTTAATTTGTAGCAGCTCATTCATATATGCACTATTACTAACTCACATACTCAAACACACACAACTTATTCTGCACATTGATTGCTTGAAAAAAGCAAGCAATATGCAGAATAATTCAACCCCCAGATTGCTTGTGATTTGTAAATATAAGCTGAAGCTTGCAAATTTCTCTTTGTAGCCTCAGGGGGGTGACATGTAACCTCCCACACACACAGACACCAAAAAAAGATTAATTACAAAAATAATAATAGAAATGAAACAGGGATCCCCACATTAAGCAAGGGGGTCAACAACCCATCCACCTTTATCCCCTACCCTGTATGTGGTGGGGTAGGGGGTAATAATAGACTATATTGGGGTATAAAGCCCACCATGCTCTACATAATTTAGTGTTTACTGGGATGAAGTTTAAAATATACTGGGGGGAAAGGTTATTGAGTACAAAAAAATAAACTTTATATTAAACACCCTATTTACCCCCCTCCCCCCAAAAAATCCAAGTCGGTGAACTAGGAGTGAATGAGGTACTTCACTGTCCACCCCTTTGCACCTACAGGGTTCAGCCTTTTTAACTTTTACATTTTGTATTTGAGTGACTATATGAATTGCTTGCATGTAATGACATGTGACTAAACCATTTAACTATTTGTTGGTGAATAGACTCAACAGTATATCAGAAGATGGGTAACTTACCTTTGGGATTGGAACTGTTCTCATCACAGATGCTACATTGAGGGTTGCGTATTGGCCTCCCTGGCACATGTTCTACAAGTTTACAAAACATTTCTGGTCCCATTTCACCACATGTGGCATTAGTGGTAATAACGGCATTACTGGCAAGATTCAGTATAGCGGGAAACAAACCTAAACAGAACACAACAAGATTTACCATGTAGAATAACATTCAGAAAACAAATTCATTTATGTGTTAGGGGAATAATGTGTTTTCAGTTTTAAAGTATTCCAGTTGATGATTTAAAACACAATATGTATGTGTATTTAATCAAGCATTAACTCTTTTTCCCTGGTTACTTTGCTGTCATCACTATATATTAGCACAATGTTAGTGATTTTTGGTATCGTCCGTGAACAGTTCTTGCTTTAGAACAATATTATGAAGCAATGTATTATAGTACGTTTATTAGAGAAGAATTGTCCTAAAAACCTCCCAAGAAATGTTGTTAAAATGTCATGTTTTAAAGTTATATATATATCCAAACAAGATAAAGATAATCTGCCATGCCTGATGGACCAATCTTAAAAAGAACATGTTAATAATATAACTTAAATGTCTTGTTCTCCATACACTGCTAAATGTCACACTTTTGTAATTTAATGAAACATGGAAACATCATTTCTAGCGCTGTCAAAAGTGCAAACTCTTCTCAGAAATAATTATATATTCATGCAAGTTGCCTAATTTTCATTTTTGGGGGAAACACTTGTCAAGTGACACAAAAAAAACATGAACTGATAAGACATTCCTTTTTACGCAATTAAACCTTCAAATGAAATAATAAAATGACAGATCTGTAAAAGGTTAATTTACTTAACATGCAAGAGCTTGTAATTAACATTTTGTCTAAGTGACACAGTGCCTTTGAATACAATTATGTTTAAAATTCAATGTTGATGCTCTAGATAAAGATATAATACATTAAGGCAAACAAAGGGCTCGCTCAGGCATTCTTCCTGACCGGGGATCGCAGTGTTTTCCTGTTTACTTTCTTGCTACCCTCATGCTTGCGTCTGGTTAGTGCTCTACTTTATGAAGCAATCATGCAGTTCAATTGCCAAAAAAACTGTAGGGTTTTGTTATCTGTGTTCATGTTTCTAGAGCCATGAAACTGCAAATCTGCACATTCCTTCCATTATTTTGACTGGCTTTAGCTTATGTATGCCTCTGACCTTTTAAGTTCTGATAACTTATCTTCATAGCACATTCCTTTTATTGGGAGCTTTGCTCAGTGATCAATACATATTTTCTTTTAATATATGTCAAGTTTTAACCTTTTATCATTTGAAAGAATGATAAAAGCAAAGGATCTTTATGAACAATTACCTAAGCATTGTTCTGTATGTCCTACTTGTTATGTGTGACACTACTTGTCGCCCATTGTAAAGCTTTACAGAATATGATGATACGACATAAATCAATAAATAACAGCTACATTTTAGTTATCCATATTTTTAACAAAGTTAGGACCTATATGGAATATTCAAAGATACTTTTCAGTTTGTGTCCTTCTTCTAAGCAATTAAAACCATAGGTAGTAAGAAAAGCAAAAGAAAAATTGAAGATAACCCGCTGTGTGGATGTTACCACTTGCTTTTCCCCCACAGCCTTTTGTTCTTTGATTGTTGAGTACAATAAACATCCTTTAAAGAGAACGAAGGTGATGCGTAGTTTGAGGTGAGGTAAGCAACAGTAATATGTGGGTTCAGAACAGAAGTCACATCATATTACTCAGCAGTCCGTGTTCTTTATGGGGCTTGGCTGTATGGGCTACCCTTCCTACATTATTCTCCAGATTCTCCCTTCTTTGACTCAGCTCCTTCCACTCTCACCCCTTCGATAGTCCACTGTACGCTAGCCCAAACCCGTGTATGCAGCCAACCCTACCTACCTGACTTGACCCCACTCACATGCAGCCATTGAGCGTTGAAACCCAGCTATAATAAAAATAGAAACCCGTAGAACTTTGTAGGTCATAGAGAATCACCTCCTTCCAATACACTAAGGGCCTTGAGAAATAGTACATTTTAAACATTTAGAATGTTTGATACTTTAAGCAAGAGTTAACAACGATTATTCTCAGACATGATTTTCTTAACATGGAATGAATGGCCTCACCAGATGTTAGAAACACTGTAGTATTGTGTGTTTTAATTTTTTTTGGAGTCTTCCTCCTGTGGTTTATTATCTTGATATCGCTATGTATATATTTTAATTTATTTGAATATTTATATAGCTTTAGATGTAGAATTCCAAGCATGTCTTCAGGCGTCTGGCTTTAGTTCCTCTCCAGGGCTCTTTTCCCATTCATACCAAATTTCATTTCCTGTGTTGCTTTGTTGAACTTCTGTTTGCAAAAACCTGCTTTTCTGAGAGCAGGTATATGTGTAAAATGCCTTGGAGGTAATCTCTCATAGAGGGTCATGACAACGAGGCAAAGTTAAAAATGATATTACCTTATGAATGTTTTAATATATATATATCCTGATATATATGGGATAGATTGTTACCCCCAATACAAAGAAAAGAAATAACCAGCCCATCAAATGATCAATAAGAAAATAATCTTTGAACTTTTAGGTGTTGATTATTACGCACCCTTGGTTTTTATGGTGATCTGTTTTCCCCACAATGGACCACTTACTATGATGTCCAAACGCATCACACTGCTACAACCATACTTGGTTGAATATGGGTAAATTCGCCAGTTTAAAACCATCACCCAAACATACATTAAGCTATTGAACTGGGGAATAATTAATAATTGTACGTGAAATCTTGCTTATAAGAATAAAGTATATGTGTCTTCTGATATACAAATTAGTACTAAAGATAATATTTTTCCAAGCATTAATAATTTCCTACAAGTCAAGTTCACCTTTATCTTGAATGAAACTAGCCACAAATTTAGCCCTTGAAAGGGTTGCAAAAAAATTCACATTGTAAAATACTATGGTGGCCTCCTCAACTGGAGGTTTTGCCTTCTTCCTGAAGTGTCTGAAGGCTTTTACAGTAAAAAGGAGTGCTGCATTCACAGTTATTCAGGTTTATTGTGTATATTGTTGATAATAACCCCTGGAGTTGGGTGGAATGGTTGATAAGCTATATGGCTGCTTTATACTATACAGAATTAATTATTTTGAGGTTGCTATTCCTTTTATCCGGGTTGTCTCAGATGCCTAATTTTAAGTACCGGTATTTTCACAGCTGAACTCCAACCACCAGTCTAGAAAACATCAAACAGCCTTGGTATGCATACTACCTGTGTACTTTTCCTACTTTACTACAACTGCACTGAGAAAGAACAACGGAACATATGTCATGATTGTATGTTTGCAGATCACACTACAAAGGAGCTGACGTTTAAAATGCTTTAATGACTGTGTTGACATATTGTAAAAAAAAAAGAAGTTCAATGAGATGGGGGGCAGTGTGAAAACCCTTGCCCCAGAAATGTAGCACCTGGCCTGGAACATGATGCTCCTAGCAGTGATCAGGAAATTTGGAATATTAACTTGCAGATGCAAGACAGCTGGAAGCGCCTGTGGAAGCCTGGCTTTCACGGCTAGGTTACTTAAGAAAATAGCAGAGGATGTTTACTTTCTAGCTCCTGTATTTATGTTTTGTGTCGGTGGTTTTAGTGTTCTTTACAAATCAAATCATTCTTGGTAGCACACTTTCTGAAGAATGTTTGGACTGGGGTTAATACGGACATTCAATAAACATAATTTTGTTCAGCAGATGGTTGTAGCCCTGCAGATGTAGAGCTAAACATCCTGCCAGCCTGCAAACCGTTAGGTGGTATCCCTCAGATTTATATTAGGAGTGTTACAGAATAACACAATTTCTATTTATCTTCACCATTGCCCTGGTTACTGTGGTGACTGCACCATTATAACGCAATGCACAAATATACTTAAAACAACTGGGTCTAGAATGCCACATTTATATTGCCTTCCGTGTTATCTCTTGTTGGTTGAGCTAACAGGCCACAAAATATCAGCCCCTGGCTAGAAGTGTTCAGTCTTAATTACAGGGTAATTGACTAGACCTGCATGACTAACTCCCAAACAAAAAGAAATAAAGAATTCTAGTGTCTGTGCTGAATCTTAAATAATTCCCTCTGGCCAAGAGAAAATGGTTAATTACTATGAGTGTAAGGAGGTATACTTTTTTTTTTAATCAGAAAATTATCTTTTCTTTTTTTCAATGGTCCGGTCAGGACTGGAAGGATTCCAGGAGCCAAGATTCTATGGCTTCCAAAATCCTACTAGCTTTTATCTATGGAAGCATCAATCCTTGGCTTCAAAATCATTTCCAAGCTGGCGCCATAAATATTCTGTCTGGTTCCCAAAGCTGAGTTTTAGCAGGGTTATGTCAGGTTGACTACCCAGTTCCTTTAAGGACCATCCTAGCAAAGTTTGCATTTGAGTGACAACAGTTTATAGCATGAGAACCCGACAAGCAAGTGGGACCTGGGCCTACAGAAGGACCCAAAATCTTATGCCCTGTTAACTTTTATTTTAGGAAATCAGCCCTGCTGACCTGTGGTTTTTCAATGCCAGCTATAACTTTTGGGTGTTTCCAGTACTGTGCAGAACACAATAATGATGTCATAAAGTCGGCAGACAAGTCATCTGCTATGGACACCGTCATTCCATGCATAAACATAAATACAAGTTCTTGCTTTGCACCAAGCAGCTTCCTATTCACATCAGTGACCCAGAAGCATGTATGAAATTTGGGTGCCAATGTCAGAAAATGGTACAACTTGGTACCTCAATTGATCAATCAAAGCTTCAGCCTCCATGACATAAGCTTGCTGACGTCTATGTGGCGGTAGCGTAATTGACTTTAATTTGGTGAATTAGGTGTAGTGGGTTATACTTATTTTAAGGGCTGATATTGTTGTGGCGGTGTGTGTAAGACATACGGGGTTACTGCCACATGTTTGGGCCTTTACAAATGTAAGGCTTAGAACTATAAACACAAAATGTTATAATGTGCAAAAAGCTATGGATACTACGGAATCCTTTTTTTCATTAATCTAAATGATATATTTTTCAAAGCACTTATACAATTAGACCCTGTAATGTCAAACAGACTTATTTAGATAAATCAAGGATATAATATAACAAACTAAACTGAATGTGACTATGTGAGTGGAATGATCAATTGAGGCTACGTTACTGAATACTTCCTACGCTCTAACTCCTTGTTTTTAGAGCTAATTTTCCCCATCTGTCTGCAGACCAGTTCAAAGCACCTCAACTTGTTTGGGAAAATACTTGAAACCCGAGGACCTTTCAAAGGACATAATTATTTTGGTGAAAGAATAGTTTGCAGTGTTAAGGTCTCTGATACGATCTAAACCTTCATCAGGACAAGGCATTGTCCATGCCAAAACATTACAAAGAGTTAAAATACAGACTAAGCATTCTAGGCTGATTAGATAAGTGATGTACCATAAATAAAGGAAATGTAAAGCAACGTTTAGCCTATCAGACATCACCACAGCTTAAAAGCCCTTGTGCTGCATTTTTTCCTCTTGGCTAACATCACAAGTTGCAGAAACGTAGTCTTCTTCCCACAGTCGTTCAGGCAGTTACTGACTAATGAACCATAGAACAGCTAAATCTGTTCGTGACAAAGATTGAGATTCATAATCAATGTATGCCATTTTAAGTTACAAAGTTACAGTGGTATCATATATATAACGCAAGTCAGGGGGGGTTATATGCTCACAAAGCCAGACGTGTGTGAAGGTTTATTTACTAACGCAAAAGTAAATCATTCTGAAGAGGAAATAGTGTAAGGAGTACATTTGAGACTCAGAAGAAAAACAGTGCAAAGTATATTAACCTTATGCATTAGAAGTTAATGGACAATCGACAATAAAACGTTGGTCTTCACTAGAATGTACAGAATGCCATAGAGATTAACCGTTTGTATGTCAGATAATTTACTATGAATGCAGACCCAATGTGGTAGACTTATTTGGGATTCCAGGGGTTAATCATTAGTATGCAGTAGGCAAGACTCTAATAGTCCATGTGGGTTCCTCCAGCAATCTTGCTTGTAATACAATGAGCAACAGAGAAACTAAGATCTAAGGTTATGTAAGTGCAAGTTATTCAGAAACAAAACATCTATTATGGGCAGAATAAGACGCCAAGATATCTCAGATACGTACTGCAGTTGTCCATATAGAATTGCATATGCTAATTTGGTTGTTCATACACTTTTATTATGTTTAGCTCTTTGTGACTCCTTGAATATTAACGGCCATTTGACATTTTTAGATGAATAGACAATCATGCTTCAGATTAAGTTTACATTGAGTGAGAAGTATTTAAGCATAAAGAAAACCAATTGGATGGCATAAAAGCGTATTTATATAAAAAGTGATTCTGGTGTAAAGTTCAAAAAGTGGTCTTATCAATGATCATGACCATTCCATTACTTGTTTAGGTGACAAGGCCATATTTCAACAGCAATTATTATTTTAACACATAACCCAAGGTATAACCCAGCATGTTGGTTTTATGGCTGGGAGTGATCCCCTTATTTTTGGTCTATGAGTAGAGTGTTCCTCCTTCAAAGTGCAATAGTGAGTTAGCATTGTACTAAAAGGCCTTTGTCACTTCTGTAGGTTAAATGTTTCTAATTCCTTACATTAATTATGGGAATATGGCCTATTACCACAAGGAAAGGCTTTTTTGAGGTTTTGCTCAATACGGTTTGATGGGTTTCATGTAGAGGATTATTTGGGAGGCATTCTAATATCCAGCGCTTAAAAAGACCCAAAAACTGTGCTGTTGGGAAGGATCACCTCTGTGTCATTTAGTAAATAGCTTGTCCTCATCTAACAATTAAGAACTAATTACAAGTTAGTCCTAAAACAAGCTTCCACATCTCCTTATCTTAATCCAACTTGCGCTTGGCACCTTTATGTCTGGGGTCCTTCACAGACTGACTCCTGCTTGAAATGAGTTTGGAAACCAAGTTTCTGTCCCAATCTTAAAATTGTAAGAAAAATGCTTATCTAAATCTAGTAAATCTTTATTTTAATCTTAAATCTCACTTTAACATTAACTAATTTAATTTTATGACGATTCATTAACCCTTTCAGTTCCATTTCTGTAAAACATCTTTTTGGACTACTTCTTATAAAATGCAACTATGGTGTAAATGTTGTGTGCACTACTGATTAAACAAAATGTATCCAAATGTACAAATAAAGACTTTAACATAAGTGATACACGACAAGGGTGGCCAAGCAGTTTTTGTAATGTAATTGTGGATGACCTCAAATTCCAAGATTTATTTTTTTACTCAGAGGACCTTTATCATACAGCAGTATGATCCTTCTGTACACGAAATGTAATTGCAAAAAGGGAAATTAACCTTTTGTGAATATATAAAATCGTGACAATGATATATAATTACTTTATATTCTTAATTGAAATACATTTCCTATTTAAAGAAGTCACTAATTACCTGAAACTCTCTGTATCTTTGCTGTAATTGTTTTTTGGAGATATTCTTTTTAAAAAATGCAACACATTAAAGCTGAGATCTGTGTCTCAAAAGTGGCAAAGCCAACATTATCTTATCAAATTCCTGCCCTGAAATATTCTCCTTCTGACTCACCAACCCTTATAAAGACTGCTTGAACCAATCAACACCATAAACCAGAGATTACAGGAAGAATAACCATATAGAACGTGGGAAAAAGAAAGATACCTTTATACATAAAGTGTTTTCTACATATACTTTGCTTATTTTAATCTGTAAAATCACTAAAATTACAAAATGTAGGATTTGGGAAAAGTGGCAAATCTACGTTGAGCAACATATTAATAGGGATAATCATTTCTGTAGATTATAAAAACATGAGGTTAAGGAGTTTTATTACAAAGTTTGCTTAATCTGTAAACACTATGACATGAGTTTACTTGAGGAATTTAAGATGTTTTTTTGGTAATATCCAAGAATCAGCACATTTCTACTGGAACCCATATTTTAAGCGCAGGGAGAAAAACTAAAGTTTCAAGATGTTCCGAATGGGTCATTGTGACCATAAGGTCTAATTTTGCCCCTACCTAATATATGATATGATTTGCACACAAGGTCAGTGAAATATACAATAAACGGGGTGTAAATCTATATACAAAAACTCTTGATATGAACCACGAAGGTCTGATCAGTATATCAGTATGACGCTGTCCAGAGAGGTCCCCGGAGCCACTTTGGCGCTAAGGATAAGTGGTTGTAATTGTATATCACATGAGAAAATCCCCTTTAATCCAGTGTTGGTTTATATTTCTGAATTATACAACTGAGCCTTACTTTTAAACACTTTGATAGACCTGAACAATGGCACGACGCGGGATTAAGTGGGATTTACAAAAACGAAGTAAAGTACACAGTTTCATAAATGGTCTGATTCACACAATTCTATTTGTGCAACTTTCACTCAAAATTCTTTATCTAAAGTTACAACGTATTTTATAATGTTTTCGCCAAATATGGTATTCAATTAAATAATGTTAATAATGAATGTAAAATGATTACATCATATACAATGTTAAAGGTCATTTTACAGTGGATGATTTGCCATTGAAATGTAACTCTTTTGCGGCTCCCTAAGTGTCTTCTTCACCAACTGTAGTTTAACATCTTGCTTTGAAGGAACTTTAAGGAAAAAGGTAATTGAGGAGTCCAAAGTCATATCCATTAATTATTATTTGGGTTGGCTTGGCTGAGCAATCCAGAAGAAGCGAGGAAGCCACGTGGGAGCTCAACAGTATGCTCAACAGAGGATCTCCCCAACTAGTCCATGATCATCACTGTAAAAGCGTGACATTGGGACAGTGCCCCAAAATCTGGTCTGTCCTATGAAAAAAAAAAAATCTGTCCTATGAAAACCAAGACTGTTGGGATGTATGTTTTCATTTAGTAAAACAGTAACAAGCTTCCAAGAGCATAAACATTTGAAGTTCATGGTTATATTTGTTTAGCTTTATAATATCACATTTTTAAGGGTCTGTATCAAATGACAGAAACATAACTCTGAGTATAACATGAATCGTGTCTTGTATGTCATACTGTTTTAGTGCGCTATATCATTTACTAAAACTGGTTAAGTGTTGTTTGATGCACTTTGGTCGCTCACATAACCTTCCCCCTTTTATCTCCTGTTTGAAGACACTAGCAATAAAACCATAAGAAACATTGAATTTGACACAGATAAGAACCATTTGGCCCATCCAGTCTGCCCATATTTCCCTGCTGTTCTGTCCCATGCATATAAATTCTGTTACTGTATTAACCTCTACCCCTTCTGCTTGGAGACCGTTCCACTTACCTACGCCCCTTCTCAGTAAAGTGAAATTGAATTGCATTACATCTAAGAATCTCTCTAGTTTTAGAATATAACCTCTTATTTATGATGATCATGTCATCTTCTTAGGACAACTGATCAGTGTCCTCACTAATTTCAGTAGGTACGCAACTTGTATCTACACATTTTCTTGGGGTAAGCATATATCTAAAACACCTTGATGACATATATATATATATATATCATTACATAAGTTATGGTGGGTAAAAGGTGATGGAAACCCTTCCACTTAAATTTAAGGGGTAGTAGAAGTATTATTAAACACTCATCTACACACACCAGACAAGCCAGGAGGCTTGCTTTTCCCTCAGAAATCTCATGGTGCTTTCACAACCACAAGGGATTCTGGGTAGGCGCATGCAAACAAGGTTAACAATTATCACCTTTGCCTCTATATCCACTTTATACATGGATTCCTTGAAAGTAATTGCCCGCTGTACAAGACAGCCTATAGACAAAACTCAGGAAGAGGTACAATAGCCAGATCACCACTCATGGACAGCTGTTTCGTCCTTCATGGGACTCGTCAGCATGAGGTTGGGATACTGGCTTAATAGTATGAGGCTTGGGGTAACTAAGAAATATCATTACATAAGTTATGGTGGGTAAAAGGTGATGGAAACCCTTCCACTTAAATTTAAGGGGTAGTAGAAGTATTGTTAAACACTCATCTACACACACCAGACAAGCCAGAAGGCTTGTTTTTCCCTCAGAAATATCATGGTGCTGCCACAACCACAAGGGATTCTCTTGTGGTTGTGAAAGCACCATGAGATTTCTGAGGGAAAAGCAAGCCTTCTGGCTTGTCTGGTGTGTGTAGATGAGAGTTTAACAATACTTCTACTACCCCTTATATATATATATATATATATATATATATATATATATATATATATATATATATATATATATATATATATATATATATACATATATTAGCATGTACAGTTTAAGTGCATTCTGTGCATTGGACTATCCCTTTAAGGCAATTTACCTTGAATTCTACATAGGGTTGTGGTAAAACTTTGAGCAATTTTTTTTTTTCAGAAACCTGTAAATCCCCTAAATATTAATATAATTAAATATTGACTCAGACCAGCTGAACTGAATGCCAAAGGCAGCGTTGGCTTTATGGGTCTTTTTATTTTTACGTTATGGATAACAGTAGTATTATTCATGTATTGTCTAGACAACTTCAAAGAAAAAGGCATTTCTAGAGGCAAACAGCTGCAAATCCTTGACAGTGCTTTGTGGCTTTGTCTGTTTTATGTTGATGCGCTGTGCTACTCACTGCATGAACACATACTAACAGTCATGTAAACTCTTCGGATGGAGTCTTTCATCAAAGGTAATACCTTTTATTGGGCCAACCCAGAAAATGCTGTAAAGTAACATAGGCTTTTGAGACCTCACAAGCAGGGCCGGACTGGGACTGAAAAGCAGCCCTGGAAAAATTTGGAGACCAGCCCCATATAGTTTATCTCACGGTGAAGCTCTTATACCCACACGCACCCCTTATACATACCTATATATATGTGCCATTCTTTTTATCTCATTATTTGTATTAAAATGCCAGAAAGCAAAAGTGTTAAAAGGCCCTAATAAATGAAATACATTACACATAATGGGATCAAAACATTTACTACTGCGAACATTTTTAGATGAAAAAGTTCCATTTTATTCAGTGGAACAAAACACTGATCACATTATTCTTCACGATATTCTGGTAAGAAACTTTTATTTCTTTATTAATTCATGTAGACTATTTTTTTCCATATTTAATAAAAGCTATGATTGAGACATGTTTGGTTTTTATTTCCTTTCATTTGACAACCTACTCCCGAGTTATGCACCTCTGCCCCCAGGCTTGCCACTCTGCCCCCCTGATATGCCTTCAAACCCCCTATATGCCACTCTGCCTCCAGAAATGTCTTATGGCCCCTATATGCCAGTCTGCCCCATGATATGCCTTCTAACCCCAAATATGCCACTCTGCCATATAGGGGGTTAAAAGGCATATCATGGGACAGAGTGGCATATAGTGGGTATAAGGCATTCCTGGAGGCAGAGTGGCATAAAGGGGGTTAAAAGGCATATCATGCCCACTCTGCCTCCAGAAATGCCTTATACCCCTATATGCCACACATGCATTCCATCAGAAGAAGAGACATCTGAGGTCTTAAAAGCTTATGTAGCTGTACATATTTGTCTATGGTTATCCAGTTGTACCGCTCCATATCCACATATTTTTTTCATATTAAAGCCTACAGGATATGTATGTGGGATAACCCTAAAGGAAACTGTACTAAATACTGTAAATAGTCCATTGAGTGGAATCTCTTAATTCCTGTTGGTACATCAAACTTAAGCTTTTCATAATAATATTTACTTTTAAACATAGCCAGATGTAAAATAATAGAGCCTTTTGCTTTAAAAAGCTGCCAATTCGTACAAACGAACAGCTCCCAACTGTTGTCCCCTTACAATAAAGTAATCCATGTGTCTGGGTTTTGGCTGCTTATCTCTGCATACATCCGCTATACGTCTTTATCTATAATCACTTGGCTGATTATTTTGTTAATAAGTTACTTTTAGCATCCCATGTAGTAACCAACTGAAAATGTATGTTATGCTAAAATTGCTGGGTGGCAAATATACAGAAGAAGACAGACACGTTGTAGAAGGACCTCCACTAATGTGTTTTATTTGTTTTTTTTCCCTGTGTTGACCTAGGTTCCATCCTTTTTAATTTCTCAAGTTCGTAAAATGAATGACGCAGCTTTGAGTAATAACAAAAAGCAGCTAATTTTCGATAAAAGTGTAAGGAAGCTGTTACGGAGGAAGACAATGGAAAGAGAAAGACCTGAAAGACGTGAGGTACTGTTGGCTGATATTCAGAAAAGGCCATGTTACTTCAATGAACTTTTTTTTATTATTGTTCTCTTAGCACCGATAGACAGACTTTTTACAAAGTAGAACGATGGCAGCCTCATTTAACCTACAACCTGATAATCTCCCCTTTCATTCATAGGTACTTTACACTATACATTTAAACCTACTTTGATCTCATTTATAATGTAGCTATTCCCTGCTGCGGATAACTTAATTAATGAGATTATTTCATTGACCAACAAAAGGACAAGAAAGAATAATCAAATGTGAAAAGTAATTTAAAGGCATAGTAAAAAAAAAAAAAATACTTTTTCTAAAAAATAGTTTTTCTAGTACTTTTCCAAAGCTGGCTTAAATAAATTCCAAAGAATATTTGAGTAACTAATATAAACAGGATTTTGCACGTCAGTTGTATATGTAACCTGAACAAATAGGAGGAAATGAAATACTATGAGTTTAAGTATACAATGTAAGTACTTATGCCCAGATGTAGATTGTTGACCAGCATCACATGCATACATGTCAAGTTCTCGCTAAACATATGAGAAGCTGCTTTATAGTGGGCTAGGCATCTAACATATCCAACAAAAAAATAACAAAATGGATCATAAAAGCTACTCATTTTTTTTCCAAATGTAAATAAGATTATTGTTCTTCTGGCGTTCTGTAAATAAAATGTAAAGTGATGTAATACATGGCATCCGCGATGATTGAGAAGACCTGATTAAGTTATACCAGTCCCCGTGCTAGTTATCACAGTTGTGCTTTGCTATTGTATTACAGCACTGTGATGTACCTGAAGGAGTGATAAGAGTTTACGCTCCATTGCACTCAAAGGTTTCCATGGCGATCCAGCTGAACAGTCGGACGAAAGCCAAAGACATCTTGGCAAGGTTTCAGTGCGAAAACAGGTGTGAAGAGGACCACATTTTTACATTTCCTTCAAAATGACAGGTTTAATAACAGTAGTCATTTCAATTATTTTGGATAACCTACAGAGTGACCTTTATTATGTGTAATATAAATCTGGTATCACAGTGTTCGGTGTATGTCTTTTTCAATTTCGATTTAAAAAAAAAGATAAGTTCTACTAGATATGTTACTTTGATACGCTCTGTGTTAATTTAGCATCATTTCGCCAGAGTGTGTTTCTTCCGTGTGCCTAGAAACTATTTGTGCGAGTTTCCTTCTTGTCCTGTAACTTGAGAAATAATTATGTTAAATTTGTTTTATATTAGATTAACATACAATTTGATGGCAGATGAGAGAGGTATTCCAGCAGCTTGATAAAAAAAGGTGTTAATCATCTGCCCATTTTTGTCCACATTATTATAACGTTTTATAATTTGTCTTCTTCTTTGTAGTAACGGAACACCAGACAGTGACAGAATAAACAACCAAAGTTTATATGAAATAGGAGGAAATATAGGTAAGCATGGTATACCAAATGGTTCCATAGAACTTACATCATGTGTACTGGCATGGGATAAATATGAGAGAATATCAGCAAATTAGATTTTATAAAGTCAACTGACTGATTGCTAGTACTCTACTGGTCGATAGTTCATATTGGACCAGCACTAGTGTCAGCACTATTTAGGTACTGAATTATTTTATTGATTTTTCTTGGCAATTGCTTATAAAACTTAAACAATGAGGTCCTTTTTTGGAAGTTTTAAGAAAATATTATTTATCTCCCTTTATACAGGTTCATTAAAAACTAGTAAATGCCTAATAGCTCAACTATCATTGTTTTTCTATTTAGATTCCATAAATAGTATAAAAGACCTCATACTAGAATTACTTAGTGACTAATATACCGGTATGTATATATATATATATATATATATATATATATATTATATATGTATTTTTTGGGTGGAGATGGTTCACCAGTGTCTTATAGCAATGGTTTATGTTTCACTAATGACCTTTGACTATGTTTATTTTAGGAGAGCATTGCCTGGATCCAGATACCTATATGTTGGATGTGTACAATGTGAACCCTCGCGCAGAATGGATTTTAAAGCCAAAAAACAGCTGAAAATGTGAAGGTGATTTGAAGGACATGCTTTACAAATGCAGTAGACTGCGCCAATGGAATGCAGAAGACTCTGAGCAATAGGAACAATAATGATGGAGACTCGGCTCAAGACTTTGAAAAGAAATAGAGGTACTAAACCACAAGGAGAATGAAACCGTAACCCTTTCAGGAAAAGAGCAGACCATGGAAAAATGTTTCTAGGGAATATATACTAAAAATATATAGTGAAATGACACATCAACAAAAACCTACCTGCATAAGGGACAGACGGTCAAGATATCCATGAGGTCATCAGTCTGATCACATAAAAGTATTATTTTTGACGTACAGATTTGGCTTGTGTATCTGTTAAAATGCACTCCTGGACAAACTAGGACCCCATAATCCTTTGATAGTAACAATATTTCTTTTCTAGTAACATTTTTATTATTAACGTTAAATGTTTTATGTGATATAAGTGCCTCACTTATGTATTTCACAGCCTGATGGTATCTCAATTTTGTACATTCTTATGTATAAACCACTATGTACAGTTATGTTTATATCATTTTGTACAGGCACCGATGTTTCAATTTGTATTGTAATGTATCATAATATTGTGCATGTATGTGTGTATGTGTAACCAGTCTTACATTATTTCAGTATTGTAGCGAGAGGTTAACCCGTATCACTAGTTCTTACGGCAGAATGTTCTAAGCATCTCAAATAATTTATTGAAAAAACAACCTTAACTTAAAAAAAGGACATTTCTGGTATATTGCTAGTTATATACTACATTAGATGCATATAGATGCAAACCTATTATACCAAACTAACGCAATCCAAGTTAACATTCCACCAGCCCATCTGGCTTTTTACAGATGAACCTAATGGCTTCTCCAGGTTACTAAAGAAAAGCAAATATTTGTGTCTATGTTTGCGACAAAAGATTCATATTATCAAAATATATTGTCCGATCACACATTTTTAGCTCAACCACGACCCTGGCCACGTATCAGTGTTTGCTATGCTTCTCCTTGTTAAAAGCTGCGTCAGTGTTAGTAGCCATGATTAAAACCCACCAAAACATGAAATAGAATAAAGTCAACATACTTGGCATAAAAGAACAATCCGTGAATAAATTACTCTTTTGTTTCTGTCGATTTGTGTTGCAATTTGTACATTTTATACGGTGTGGTGGTCCTGTTTTTTTTATAATGATATTCTGGCTATTCAGCGTGGTTATCATCTATAAATGTGTTATCTGGGGGTGTTTGAAAGAAAACTGTTACGTCCCAGAAACTGCCACGCAAACTATATATTTAGATCTTCTATAACATAAGCTGGTTGGGACCTAATGAGTATCCGTATATCTATGATGATGGTATATTTTCTCTTTCGGTGAAATAGAATTTGAGCCCCTATTTAAAAAAATGTGTTAGACCATATATACAGCCTATACTATCCCTTTAAAACATTGGATATCATGCACATTTCACTACGATAGAAGGAATTCACTTTATGAAAGAAGAGTATATGTCGCTGTCCTTGAATGACATGAAGCAGGAAAAATGACCTGGGTATCTTCCTAAAATAAGTGTCTCTGTTTATTTCTATTTTGGGATGTAGACATTCTTAAAGGTTCCAACAACTTAGCTCAAAACAGCTGATGTTCCATTTGTTAAAGGATTATGTTCCTTTAGAGATGAGACCGAGGCAACGATTCTTAAAGAACTTTCCAACGATGTCTGGAATGCGACATCATTTTTATGGCTTTCTATGAAAGTAACACCCCTGAGGTCTGGAATATTTTTATATGTTCAGGTGATTGAACATAAAATAAATGCCATAAGGTTTGTCAATACACAAGTTATTACTTCTTTCTTACCATTCACCATTTTTTTCTCCCCGCTTAACCCTTTTATTCCCTTTTCTCCCCGATCATAACCCCCTCTCTCTGGAGCCAACTGTTGACATAAGAATTAACTTGATTGATCTTTAGTTTTTTTTCACTGCCAGTGATGAATGAACTCATTGCATGTGTTAGGTATTGTGTATAATCAATGTATACAACAAAGTTAATGTTATGAAATAATATGTTAGCTATTAACAATAAACTCTGACTTTCTACGGAAACAAGGAAGGGTAGGAGTTGGTGCATTTTTATAACTTACTGTTGTCACATAATGTTTGTCTTCTGTGTTAAAATAAATTTCCAATATATGAGTTTCCATGTGGGTTATGTACTAACAATAACATTCTGCCATGTTGGTACGCGTCGCTGTGGTTTTATTGCTTCTAAGTTCTATGAAGTACCAGTACCCAGGAAACATTCTGAGCCCATAAGGGAAACAACAGTAGAGAAAATGGATTTGGATCAACAACATGAAACAAAACATGCAACAAACATTTATTTAGCCTGTGGCTTCAACGTTATCAAGTTAGTACCAAGGAAAAGTCATTTAGAAAACAGTAGTACATACTTCTGGTAAGGTTAAGTGTCCTGAAGCTACCATGTATAGTCCACGTCCATGTATAGACCACGCAGACATTCTGTTACTGAATTCCCTTTTATTAAGGCTCACATCAGACGTGTAACACAGTTGCTGCCTTAAGGACTAAAGGATTTTTTGCACTTTAGCTACCTGGTTTTCAAACATAATCCTCTCTCATTTAATTTAACTACACAAGTAGTATATCATTTGATCAGAGAAGGCTTTCAATTGTTTGGGAGTCTCATTTGGGTGAAAATGCAGTGCAGTCTCATTGATTTAGTTATTTGGTAAGCAATATAGCCATGAAAAATTAGATAGGACTTGTCAAACTTGGGGTAAGCAATATATGGCCGTATAGCCATGTAAAATGTACAGATATCCACACAAGATGGGGTTCCATTTTATTTTATGTAAGACATAGACTGGGCTGTTCCTCTAATATTCACTAATCCTCTAATGTACTCTAATGTCTCTGTATACTAACTAAATCGATGCATCTGTTGTGACAATTTCAGTTACACAGGTTGTAAATGTGTTTGTGAGGGCTAAGGACTAAGCTCTGTACCCCTGCCAAGCCATCATCTGGTGGTCTAGATGGCAGATGGCTATTACTCTTGTTATTATATATTCTGGCATGCATGTTGTTTTACATTCATGCTTCTGCTTCAGCCACAGAAGTTATGACCACCTGGTCACCACAGCCCAAGAGCCACCTTGTGGTGCTCAGCTTCGGAGCATTGCAAGGTGGTCATATTGATTTTACAGCTCCCTGGGCTGGTCAAAGGAGATCAGAGGATCTTCTCAACTGCTCCTCAGCACCCTTAGCATAAGAGAATTATTATGTAAATATAAATCAAATCAATATTCGGTGTAACCTCCCCTGCCTTCAAAACATCATCAATTCTTCCAAAAATCTTGAAGAACTAACCCCTCTTCAGGCACAGACTTCGGCAGATTCAGGCAGCCTCCGTTGCTTCTCTCTCTACATATGTAATCCAAAACAGACTTGTTGATGTCGCAATGAGGGCTCTTGGGGGGGCATGCCATCACTTCCAGGACTCCTTTCTTCTTCTTTACACTGAAGATAGTCATTCAGCATATGTCTTGGCTGTATGTTTGGGGTCATTGTTATGCTGCACAATGAATTTGGGGCCTCCCTGATGGTATTGCATGGTTGATTCATGTCTGCCTGCACTTTTCAGCATTGAGGAGACCATTAATTCTGACCAAATCACCAATTTCACTTCAGAAGTGCAGCCACAAAGCTGCAAGGAACTTCCACCATGCGTCGCTGTAGCCTACAAACACGCATACTTGTACCTCTCTCCAGCCCTTTGGTGAACAAACTGCCTCCTGCTACAGTTTTTCAGTCGCTTGGCGGCACTACTGAACATCTTCCCATTACAAAGGGAAGAAAGCATGTGTCTTTCAGCTGTAGCTCTACAAAAACCGACATATAATTCTCCATGACTACATCCGGGTTGGGACAAACACATACCAACCTTGCAAAGTCTGACCCTGATTTTTGTTGCTAATTTTCAAAATTAAACATACTGGAAATTGCCTTTATTTTAAAATGAAAGGAAAATCACCAATCGGAGGGTACTAAATTGATATATCCATGCTACCGTAAACACCAGTGTCGCCGGCCACAGGTTCTGTATCATTCAGATTACCTGAAAATTGCAACAATGCACAGTATGCACTTACAACCAAAGGTTTTATTGCTGTATAACGCCATTAAAATTGGCTCAAGGCAGTAAGAGCAAAATGCTAGTAAAATTGCATGACACTGGTTATAAATCAATTATACAGTGTGTGTATATATATATATATATATATATATATATATATATATATATATATATATATATATATATATATAGGGGGCATGTGTGTATAAAGTGCTCCTGTAAAAAGGGCTCATGTGTCAGTATATAGTTGTAGCATTCCTCTGTATAAGGGCACATGTGCCTGTATATAGAATTATAGGAGGTATGGAGCAGAGGTAATGATCGGATATAAGGCAGCGTAGTTACTATGTGGGAGAGGTAGGCATCATTCCGATACAGAGGAGCGGGTGTTTGAATAAGGAGAGGGGTAAGGTTCCAGTACGGGGCAGGAGAGAGATAAGGATTGGTGGATTGGTAAGGGTTGCAGAGCTCAGGTATGGGGCAGAAGAGGGGGTAGTAAAGCCCCGATACAAGGCAGGGGGTGGTAATGCTCCAGTACAGTGATGGGGAAGTCTGATGCGGGGCAATGCTCTTATTCTGTGGGCTGAGGTATAGCACAGCTCGCTGTTTCTATATAGCACAGTCAGTATAATGCCCCCACACAATGGCTGGGCTAAGGCCGCTTCTCACTGGCTGTGACCCATGATATAATCTGAAAATTAGTAAATTAAACTAAAAAATAACATTGTCCAATGGGACACCATTGTTGCAGTTCTCAAAAATATGTATTAAGAATATCTATTAATATGGAATCTGCAATACTTTTTAGTGTTATAGCTGCAAAACTTGGATATTAAGTATTTATGTTTTGGAATTCATTGTAAATCGGATGCACAGTCTAAGTTAGTTATGAATAAATAGCAGATACAGCTTTGTTGTTTATGCAGAGAGGGTAATAAAAATCAAAGCTATCAGTCATTATTTTTAAAGAAGTCATGCGTATTTTATTGTAAATCATTTTGAGAAATGTTTGCATTTTAACAGCTCTTAAAACAATTAGCACTGAGCAAAAACAAAATACTGTCAGATTCTCAGCAGCAAACGTATAAAGACAAAAATATTTCAATTTACTGCTATCCTACTGGAGGTATTTGTTGTATTTTTCCTCAAAAAAAATTAAATTGCTAAAACTTTAAGAAAAAGTTCCTGAGTTGGAAATATGAATTAAAAAGTTTTGGAGCACCATTGAGAAAATGGGGTAACAGTTAATAAAAAAGATATATTTTCACATTAGATCAAAACTGCCACCCAAGGTCCTATGGCAAGGAGACAGGCCCCAAATGCTTTACCGTGTTCTTAGAAGACCTGGGAAATTCAGGGGTTTTGTGTACTGAATAACAGATTAAATAGGCTCTGTGTCCCTGTATCACCCAATACGTGTTTATATTTCAGATGGTGTCGTTGGCAGCACTTTGTGAGCTAATATTACTTCATGCTGTTACTTAAAGAGCTGGTTCCAAACCTACTTTGAGAATAACAGCATGGAAGTATAGACCTCCTCTACTTGATAACATCTTGTTCGATGAATGTATATGTAGGAGATATGTCTCTGTCCTGTTTATTGTTCTGTTCCAGGACAGGAATGAGGAAAGACTCCGCGCATTTCAAAGGCTTTGCTGAAATCACTGGCTTCGGTCTGCGTGCCCTTCACCAGTTTCATGTTGCGTATGCATCCGTGGAATGAGGTCTGGCTGGTCAAGCAGTTTTGCTTCACATCAGCTACATACGAGGGGAAAAAAACAAAGAAAAAGAGTGTCAATGTTTGTTTTCATTCCATTCTGTGCACCTTTGGGGACAGTTGTGGGGAAGCTGACATAGTTGTCAAAGGTGTTCCTTTGACAACTATGTCAGCTTTTGTGTACATATATTTCACTGTATATTATCTGTAACAAAAAAAACTGATAAATCAGGAGGGCCATGCTCACAATTAATTTTTATAATTTTGTATTTATTTATATATTATATATAATATGTTTTCCAATTTATCAAACAAATCATAAATTAAAAGTAGGTCCTTTCGAATATGGCTTTGGCTGTGATATGGATATTCATCAATGTATCAATGTAATAGCAGATTTAATAGCTTTCTGTAAGCAGTAAAAGGGATAGAACACGGAGCCGGATACAGTGAAGCACAGCATTCACTTTAACAAAGTGCCGGCACACAGAATTTCATGGTGAATGTTTTCCCTTAATAACTTGATATAACTTTAAAATGTGCACTGGAAGAGTTAAAACAAATGGAGCTTGCAATTATTACATTAACCTGTGATCCTGGAAGTTGTTTATACATCTTACTTACATTCCTACTATTAGTGACTCAAACTTCCTTCCCCATGGCTTTATGTTTTCACAGCGCCTCGCCTTATTTAATTAAGTAGACACAACACTGGTGTGTCGTACGCCTGTATATGTAAATATATGTATAAGGATGTTGGCTTTGATAACAAAGTAATAAATAAAATACATTCTAGTTGTGTCGGCTGTGGCAAAAGCGGGCTTTAAGTAATGATATACAAATACGAAAGTTTAAAGGTGTAAAAACTGAGGTCTCAATTGACCTTACCGAGAAGGTGTTAGATAAGTCTAAGATAAGCTATCCTAAATCTAAGACAAGACCACAGACACATTAGTCAATGAGTCAGGGGATACTCTAACCAGAAATAATTCTTTGAAGTTTACATTAAATTGCTCTTACCCGGATAGCCTCCAACATAAATCGGATTGTTAGTGTCTGCAGAGGTTGACTGGACATGTGGGCTCTCTGCATTCACAACATTTCCATCCACCGTAAGGACAATGCGATGTTTAATTTTACTGGCCTGAAGCTTATGCCACTTGCCATCACATAAAGAGCTGGGGCTCTCTGGCTTGTAGACTGCTGTTATTCTGCCGGCACCATTATTAACATGGAACAAAACCTGTCAAAATAGAACGCAATGATTAAATCAGTTCTGGTCATATAGTTAATATTATCATTTCAAGATCATCCTTTTGATGGTACAGACCACTCTTCTCCTGATGCCTTGATGGTCTGCACTCTAGCAGAGACAAGAGGCACTGGGTCATCATAACCAGGCTCCCTTGGTCTCTGTGTAGACCTCCACTGAAGGAGGAGAAAAGAGATACTTGCCACTGAATTCACAGATCCTCCTACTCCACAATATAAATTATGTACATGAGTCTTTGGATCCCATTATAATGTCTCTGGTTTCGCTTTTGTGACACTACTCATCTGTTGCAGTTGTGTGTGCTCATGAAGTAGACAACAGGGCAGTGTGCTTAATCAGCCCATTAGAATACGTCATCACATACTTGTTGTTGTCCACTATTCATTCAACATAGGGCTAAACGTTATGTGTATGCAGATATACCATGGGTCTCTTGTGGAACTGAGATACCGTGTCAAGACAAGGTGTGAGTCTCTGGCTGGAATTAGGACAATATGGTATAAAGCCCAACGGACTGTCACCATCAAAATGTTTACATAACCTGACAGGAAGAGCATTGTCCCCAAGACTCCTGGCTTTGTTATTGTTATTTTTAGGTGACAATATTTAGCAACATTTCCAACCCCAACATCCATGACTCTGGCAAAGAGCAGTGGCTGTAGGTGGTTTCAATAGGGCTGAAACAACTAATCGATAAAATCAATAATAATCGATTATGAAAATCGTTGGCAACGAATTTCATCATCGATTAATCAAATCGATTTTTATCTCCTTATAATAATCCGATCTCAAACAGAGATCGGATTATAACACCGGAATCCAGATCCCCCGCAACGCTGCAGGAGACCTGGATTCCCCTCACTGTCGGCCGGTCTCTCACTTCCGTCTCTCTCCCCCCTCCCATACACCCCTCTGACTCCTCCCCCTCCCATACGTCACTCTGCCTCTCTCCCAGCTCCGTTACTGACAGTAACGGAGGCTGTCTGTGCGATGCAGACCCCCACCAGCTGACAGAGAGGATGATTCTCTGTCAGCCTGTGAGTGTCTGCATCGCACAGACAGCCTCCGTTACTGCACTTCACTTACACTGTGGCTTCTATGAAGCTGCAGTGAAAGTCCTTGTCTAGTGAAGATCCGTTGCTGACAGGAGGCAGAGTGGAGTATGGGAGGGGGAGGAGGCAGAATGGAGTATGGGAGGGAGAGGAGGCAGAGTGGAGTATGGGAGGGGGAGGAGGCAGAGTGGAGTATAGGAGGGGGAGGAGCCAGAGTGGAGTATGGGAGGGGGAGGGGCCAGAGTGGTGTATGGGAGGGGGGAGGAGGCAGAGTGAAGTATGGGAGGGGGGAGGAGGCAAAGTGGTGTATGGGAGGGGGAGGAGGCAAAGTGATGTATGGGAGGGGGAGGAGGCAGAGTGGTGTATGGGAGGGGGAGGAGCCAGAGTGGTGTACAGGAGGGGGAAGAGCCAGAGTGGTGTATGGGAGGGAGAGGAGCCAGAGTGGTGTATGGGAGGGAGAGGAGCCAGAGTGGTGTATGGGAGGGGGAGGAGCCAAAGTTGTGTATGGGTGAGTTATAGTGGTGTATGGGGGGTATTATGAATTTCAGGGCATATAGGGGATATAAGGCATATCGATATTAGCATATCAGGGGGTCATAAAACATCTGGTAAAAGGTATATCGGGGGCTCAGTTGCATATCACTGGCATATAAGGAGTATAAGGCATATCAGGGGCACAGTGGCATATCAGGGGGCACAGTGGAATCTGGCATATAAGAGGCATTTATGGGGGCAGAGTGGCAAGCTGGGGGTCTGATGTGCATAACCGGGGGCAGTTTGGTAAATAAAAAAAATTTAAACAAGGCTTTTTTTCTCATAGTTATTATTAAATATGAAAAATAGTTAACATATGAATTAATATTTACTAATAACTTTGTATTAAAACCTAGTTTGAGAAACACCGTTCTTGTAGCTTTTATTATTATGTCAGTAAAATAAGAAGGTGAATAGAGAGAGGCCATTGCAATAAAGAGATGAAAGTGTAAATTGTACGTTTTTTATTACATTATTTTAAATTTAAAAAATTGCATTTTTTTATCCGATTAATCGAAAAAAATAATCGGCCAACTAATCGATTATTAAAATAATCGTTAGTTGCAGCCCTAGGTTTCAATAAATTAATTTACTTATGCTAAAGTATGTGACAGTTCCCCCTTAAAGTATCACACTAGATGGATCTATTGGAGACACCATGGATGATGCCTTTTAGGGGCAAGGAAGAAATGGTCTGAGAAAAAAGTAAACCCATTTGTAAGATGAGGTAAACATCCTCCTCTCGGAGGGTGGATCTGTGTGCATTACACACTTGCATCCATCAGCAAAATCACAGGCAGAATGTATTTCCTACAAAGCATTAAAAAATGTAGAAATGAGCTGGAAGATGTCAAGGATGTGCTACGTCCTTGGCAGGAAACATTTGAGAATCAACAAACTCATCTCATTTGTCTATGTTTTACAAAAACTGTTTAGCGTTTAATTAAAATGAAACACATTATAGGACATTTCAAGGTTTATAACCTCAGTGTTTTCTTATGCATATTTGATTCCTAGAATTCTGTCACTATACAGTTATAATTACATTTCTGATGTCAAAAGCATACACAAAGGACAGCCAAAAGATGCTTACCTTGCCATGTATGATTTCCAGGCCAATGGCATCAACTTTTGCGCTGCTAATTCCAAGAAGAACACCGTTCATCTGTGTAGTGCGGAACTCGAGAGACACGTTTACGTCTGAGCGGACTTTGTACCCCTCTTTAACTACAAACCAAAGATTTATAACGTGTATATTAATTATATACTTGTAGGTTCCTCAGCAAGCAATACTTTTATTGAATTTTTAAAACAAAAGAACTCTACATTTATTGTAATGCTTACTGTAACAGATCATTGTAAAGAATCAGATATTTTCTAAGAGAAAGGATGCATCATATGTGATGACCATACCTGATATGTTAATTCTTTAATAGACCATAGTGCAGATTTTATGTAGTGACACACCAGATGTGTTCACCAAATGACTAATACCAGTCCTTGTGGAAACCTTGACCTGTCATTATTTAAACATATATCTAATTAAGTCACCTGCATTCAAGCAGGGATATCAATCAAAACATACTGGTAGTAAAAGCACCAATTGGGAGTCTAATTTGGTTTATTGGAAATTATGTTAATATCAGCTTTATTATAGTATTAAAGTTATAGAGTTTGATCTAGAAACAGTAAGTGTTCACAATAATTATTATTTCTTAAAACCATGATTTAACCATAATTAAACCCGATAGGAACATACAAACCTATTAAGTGTGAAAAGGTGCTTAGTATGCACAGTAAGTGCTATTCAAGTCATATTTACCAAGGGCAGCAAATCCAGTTCCATCAAAGTAAGTTCCCTCTTGGACGGATGCGTAGCACTTATTTACTGCGTGTATGGAGATAGCGCTCTCCTTATCCAGTTGTTTGTTATTAATGGCAACTTTGCCAATGCATGCTGGGACACTGTGTGTGATCTAAATGAAAGAGAGAATGACGGCTAATTAGTACATTGCCACCTCTTGTTAGCAGCCATTTGGCCACAACTGTTTTCATTCCGAGACAAAACAAGCAACCAAGTGCACAGAAATAGAATTTGAGGGAATTTGGCTTATCTGCCTGTCCATCTTTTTCTACCTACAGTCAGTCCTCAAACTGTACTTGGCCATCAATAGCCTGATAGCATGTGCAATATAATATATATAATATATTTTTGTCTCCAAAGTTTTGTTTCAATACAAGCAGTTTACTTACATTCCCAATGCTCTTCGCTGTATAGTCTAGTGGAAGCCCACCAAGATAAAGCTTCCCTTCCACATCCAAAGTATTGCTGTCCCCTGGAGCACTAACTGATGCTGATTCCTGACCATCAATAGTAATCGTACCTTTTCTTTTATAATATTCTGTTATTACCTGAAAAAAACAGATGGCTGTGACATATAATAATAAAGACAGGATACCAGATTGAGCAAAAAATTATATTTCCTAAATACTCTAATATACGTTCATATTCTTGCTTCTTAATATGCATTTCATATTAATGAATGTATTATAACAGTGTTGTGTGACTTCATTAAAGGGCCACTTCAGTCTGTACACTTACAAATATCACCACCAGTGCATCGACGAGCACTAATTCATTTTTGTTTGTTGAAATGATGATTTTCAGTATTATCTTTGCTGTATGGTGTCGATGAAAGATAGGCATAGAGACGGATTCTAATAACGAAATGATTGGCCATTGTGCAATAGATTAAAAAGGTGAAATAAACTAATGATGAGGCAGAGGTTTTCTTCTTTTGTAGGATATAACCAAACCTGGGAACTCTTGGTAATTTCCCAGGGAGTAAATGTGATCAAACGCTGGTCTCCGGCCCGCATATTGAATGCACACGTGAGAAAGCAGAGCCTTACCTAGAGACTTACTTAAACAGAGTTTTACTATAAGTTCCCAGGCATGGTTATAACTCAAATACCAGCTAGTTGAGATTTTTGGGGGTTGATAATGATAATTGTTCACATCTTAAGTAACTGAAAATATAAGCAGCAGTCACTTACTGTGTGCCACTTTCCATCATTAATAACAGCCGTATGGAAAGCCTGAGTCCGTCCTTTTCCCATATCAAATAAGAAATAAAGTTTCCCTTCATGAAGTTGAAGTGCAGCATAATCCATCTGGTTCTGGTGAGCCATATAGTAAATAAGACCACTGGTGGCATATGTCCTGAGAGTTATCTGTACAGAGAGTGTGGGAAAAAGAATTTTATTTAATTTCATATTTCTTTTTCAGAAATGACTATAAATTACCAGTTTTCCACTAATCCATGAAGGAGTATATACTTGGAATTTTATCAATTATTTCCATTAATAAGCAAAACATATTAAATAATATAAAAGCAGATTTAAAAGTGTATTGTAATCAGTTTGATTTTAGAACATTTTGTAATTACTATGATGTATTATACATCAGGTAGTGACATGTAGGTCACCGGCAGGAACTATATCTCCCACGATGCTCACGCAGCATCCTTAAATGAAAAGTCTAGTTTCCAAAATAGTTTTATTATTTCATTTTGCATTGACTCCAATGTATTTTACTGAAAATTAGGGCATACAACCTTTAGTGATAGGAGTTAACATATCTATCTCATTTAAGGCCTCTACTGACAACTGGACGCATTAGAATGCAAACATCATCATACTCAGAAGCAGTCTGATTGTCACTGACAAGCATGGGAGTTCTACTGCACATGTGCAAGAAGCATACTGCAGTATGAACCTTGCTCTCAGTAAAGGTGCTGGAGGAGGAGTTAAATGAAAAATAAAAACTTGAATAACTAAAGAATGTTTGCACAGTTCTGCATGCAGTAAAATGATATGGAGTCCATGCAAGATGCATTTAACATGGAAATAGGGCTGGAGTGCTTAGTCAAAGAAAATAATCTCATTTATTCCTAGCTTAGTATCATGGTAGTTGTGGTTTCTCAACAAAAGGAACTGTACAAGCCGGATACCCCTACCAAATAGAGCAAAATCAATTGATTAAAAAACATGACAAAATAACAAATCCATCAGTTGACGTGAAACTGTAACCTGAGCATATCACCATAAAGGTTTGTCGACATCTCTTTGAAAGTTATTATAACATGTTTACTTGTCTTGGAAAGTACATATGTTCTTAAATATTATATATTTATAATCAGCTTTACAATGTACTTACTTTCTTCTGACAGCTGATTGGTCAAAAGGCAGTACAATGTGGCTTCCCTGAGTGAGGCCAAACTGGTGAGCATCTGACACATGGTCCGGCTTCATCTCCAGTGCACACTGCAATGGCTGCAGGCAAAAATGTCACTTTTATAGATATATTGATTTGACAAATAAATATAATATTAACTACATTTTCAAACACTTAAAATGCCTTAGCTTTTTAAAGGACAGGAGTTGTGAACTAACCAGTGGTGAGGATAAACTGGTAAAGGACCTAATATCTGTATGAAAAATAACGGTTTTATTAAAGCTACATTTTCTTAAAATAGATTTTACGGCATTGGTCCTAGAGGAGCAGCATACTCATGTAACAAGATGTAGACACACATGACCTTCTAGGGACCCCTGGAAACATTTTTACCCCACAACTTAGACTGCCATTTTTTATGGAACCTACGTATCAGCACCATGGTATAACACAAACCCTACTGTTCTTTCCGATGGGACACCGTCTACTAATAGATCAGTTGTTGCAGAGCTAGCTGACCCCTAGGAATTCTGGGCTTAGCTTCTGACCCTTTTTGCCACCCCCGAATGATAAACCACTGCCCCTGTTTGATTCAAAATTTACTGGAGTTGTTCATTCTTAATTTGCACGGAACTCATGGTTTTTAGAAAACCTTATTGAATGGGAATTTCTAGAATAGACTGTTTTACCTTAGTTACAAATGATTTCTGTATGGGGGTAGTTAATTTTCTCTCTGTGACAGGCTGAGCAGGCGTTGCAGTCGGCAGAACTTCCACTTCCAGCTGGGCAATGGATTTAGGCTTCTCTGACAGCATGCAGCTATCCATATGAACCCCCTCATATTTCAGGACATTGGTGAAATCCATCTGCCTTTATTGCAAAAGGGAAAATGTATTATTTTGTACAGTTTATTAGCAGTTTATTTTTTCCTTAAAAAGAGAATTAACACTTACATAAAACAGAGTACATAAACTAAACAAAAATAAAAGTTGAGATTATTTAAATATTTTATAAACTAAAATAAAAGTTGTTTAAATATTTTATAAGCTAAAATATATTTGTATAAATAAGTGTTGAGTTATTTTATTTAATTAAAAATATTGGTTAACATAAGCATTAAAACAGAACACCCGCCATTGTTATTGCTGTTATCAGTTTAAAAATAAGTTATCTAAAGTTTTGTGCTTTTTTTGGATTAATGCATATTAGACAGTTTGATGAAACTTACTCCATATTTACAACCAGATTGCGTATACATCCGTAGAAAGACTGGCTTGTTTTGAGGGGGGCTGTACCCATTTTACCAGGGACGCCACCGACATAAAAATTGGAAGCATTTATAGAGATGGAATCGACAGATGGTCCGTTCATCTTCACCTCGGAAGGTTTTCCTTCATCCACTTGTACATTCACAAGTCTAAAAAAATAATGTCCAAATTGTCAATTCTGCCCACTTGACCCACTTGATAACTGAAGTCATAGAATGTATATTTTTCTCTAGCAAAGATTACAATATCTTAACATATTATAATTAACATATTAATTATAATAATTAACTTTATTTATGGAACTTTATTAAATTCCTAAAATTTTAAGAGGTTTCTATTATATCTTTCCCTTAAAATGTATCATTTGTCATATATGAAGAATATGAAACATTCCCTGATGCATCTTTCTACACTTTCTAGAGTTTATAATATAAACCTATATGTTTTGCAATTACCTCTTGTTCCGGATGACAATAATAGAGTGTTCTTGTCCATCACTAAAGGTTCCAGTAGGAGATTTGATGATGACCTTTCTTGTGCTGGCACCATCCACAGGGTTGATATGGAATTCAATATGTCCATTCACCAGCATTATAGCAAAGAATGGCTAAATGAAAATATATGGTTTTAAAATCTATATGTTAGTTCTGAGGGCTGAGATTCCCATCAAAGAGATACAAGCACATGGATAGTACTGATTTATATACATTCAAGGACCACATGAGGCCCTTGTCACGGAAGAATGTGCATGCAAATAAGGTTAACAATTATCACCTTTGCCTCTAATTGTTAACCTTATTTTGCATGCGCCTACCCAGAATCCCGTGTGGTTGTGGCAGCACCATGAGATTTCTGAGGGAAAAACAAGCCTCCTGGCTTGTCTGGTGTCTGTAGATGAGAGTTTAATAATACTTCTACTACCCCTTAAACCCTTAGGGGTTTCCATCACCTTTTACCCACCATAACTTATGTAATGGTTATATACATCATTATATACGGTCTAGTGCTAGTAACATTTTGATACACATGATATAAAAAGTACATTTACATTTATAGGACTCATCTTGCTTTTCAAGCAAACTACAGGTTAGCTGTTATAATAAAATATCTGCCCTTCTTTGGAGCTCTCTTTGTCCTGCAACAGGGACCAATCACCAAGCTCTGTAATTTTATAAAACCGTCATAAATCTGAATTATTTGTGTAAATATGTTTCATAAAATTATAATAATAATAATAATAATCATTTGATTACTCACCAAGAGAGCTTGCCTGCGACTGAGTTTTTCCGCTCCCTTGCCAAATCCAGCCACGATAATTCCAGATTCATTGAGTGTGGAGAACGATACCATTAGCTCTGATTCTGCTGCCAATGATACTGGCTGCATTTCCACGTAGCCATCTTTTAAAACGGTAATGCTACGAGTTGGCTACGGCAGGAGAAAAAGACACAAAAATACTTTAGTGGTTGGATTCAAAATCATTCACTCAGATTACAGTGGATTAAAAATTGTGGAGTCTCACAGATGCTATCAAATGAATAATAACATAAATAATAATATGCTTATTGGTTGATAGATATGCAACCGATAATCAGATTAAATGTACCTGATTGTAGATGCGGTAAGGTAAATGTATAAACTTCAGTTAATGCATCTATGATAACCTAAACTGTATTGAATTTAGTAAGTGAAGAAAAGCAGGAGTTTGTAGGAGAGCTGCGGTAAATAATATATGAGGTGACTTCTGAGACATTTCACTGATTATAATTGGCATTGCCTCATACAATTTGGATAGGAAGGTTTCTTACCTCCAGTTTACAGCCTTTTCTTACACCATAGGCATTTCTTACCAAGTCAAAATTTGAGCGGGAAATCTCCAAGTTCTTTATACAGCCCACATAGGACCTGCTGCTAAGCTGTTTTCTAAAATCAAGAAAGATTTGCAATTGATGTGATAAAAACATAATGAACATGTTTGAAAATGTTTTAGATAAAGGATACTTTCTTTATACTAAGTTTGAATAATCTTCGTTGGCTTGAAGTAAAAATTTTCATAAAAATTGTGTGGTTGAGTTCCATAAAACACACATCTCTTCTAAGGGGAGCCATCATTAAAACATTTAATTTAGCTTTACTGCAAGATTCATCCTTTGGAAGATCAGCCTGGGATCAAATCATTTCTTCTTGTTTTCAAACAGATGTTTTATTTACTAATGCAGTTTATGTTCGTCCAAAAATCTACAAAGAAAATTATAACTAGACGTAATACCTAACACTCCTGGATCTGGGAAGTCCACCAATATAAATAGGATCCTTATCTGACCGGTTAAGGTCTGAAGCAACGCCTGGAGCTTCTCCTTGCTTGGTTTCTCTCTGGGTTGAGTTGTAGGAATCCATCACAGCCAGTATACCTTTGTCACAAGAGAACACATCGGTCTTAAAACGAAACTTCAAATACTTCACTAGTTGAAATGATCTACAACAAGTTCTTAGAGGCCCAAAAACTTTTAAAAAAGTGTCAAGGATGGCCACGACAGACACTTGACTGGTTTGTGTGTGTGAGCTTCAGCCGTACCTTGCTTCCTGTTGCGCTGGAAGGCTACTTTATGCCATGCTCCATCATTATAGCGTCCATCTGTCATCAGTATCAGAGGTCCTGATCCCAATTCGACAGATACTCTCAGTTTACCGTCCACCATTTCCATAGATAAATAATCTCGCTGATAAAACAAGAACGAAGTTTGATCAACTTTGTTGAACCATACTGAGCAGCTAAACACTAGGATGTTAAACTTATTTCACCTATGTGTCTACCAGTTAAATAAATTAGTTTAAAAAAGCGAACCTTGACTTATTCTAAACATCATCTGGGTATTGCTTTAAGGCTTGGGTTCATCAACAAGTAAACAGCTGGACCAAAAGCCAAGCACCAAAAAGCAAGGGATTAGCAAAAAAACATGTGTTTTCATTTTTAAATGATTAACTTTTAGAACGTAGAAAACAATAGCTGGAAAGAAATGAAAATAACTAAAGGGCAAGGTCTTACTGTTCCATTGGAAGCAAGATACAAAAGAAGGCCATTTGGAGCGAATGTTCGGAAATGGATAACTATCTGAGATGAAGTGGAACGAAGCGTCTTCTCTACAATAGAATATCCACTGCCGTCAAAATGGAAAGCAGTTTCTTCTTCTCGTGGGCTACAAATACAAAAGGGAAAATTTCAGTCAAGCCATATCGTGGTGGACAAATGCTGGCACTACAAGTGCCATTGAGATAACTAGTATATGATTAAGAATAGCATTGCAGGTGGATATATCACAATTAGGCAAGTTTAATACCGGTATATGATTTAACAAGGGGTAACAACATTTACTCATCTCCATGATAAAATCAAGTGTAATTATTAGCAGGGCTCTACCGGGGAGTTGAATTGGGCCAGACACAGGCACTTTAAGGCCAGCAGCCCATAAGTGACGTATGTATGCAGATGCAGGCTACACTCTTACACTGTCTCATGGTGCAGCTGCACATTAAAAGGCCAGATCTGGCATGCAAGTGGCAGTTAAGGTAAGTGACTGGCGACAGCTGGCACCGGCCAGCTGTATACCTGTTGACTTACTATAGCTATACTCATTGCAAACGACTATGACAAGCATGGAGCGTGTCCACGGTTTATGCTTTTATAGGAGTAACTATGTAACTATCTGGCATTATGTAGAACTTATTAATGCAAACAACTACATAACTAACATTTGGAATACACTAAGAACTTAGATCCCTGCAGAAGTTTTACGCCTTATAACGCTCTTGCTGGTCAATATAAATTGTAATATTGCCACCTGCTGGTATGAACGTGTCATAACTACTCACTCACAAACAGTGGTGTTACGAAGGGATGAATCCTACATTCATATAATTGACATTTGTAATATTTAGGGGTGTCCCATCACCCATTAATTTGCAGGACATATATATATACATTTTACTTGTGGCTGAGTACTGCTACCTTGCAGTATGTACTCATAGAACAGTTCAATAACCGATTTCATGTATCTGATTTTCAATTGTGGGTAGCATGTGAAAATCTACATAATTCTACATTGTAACGCATGCTGGACGCCCATTTTAGGAAGATTATCCGTTATATACATATGTCATGGCTAATGGCAGATGTGTGATTCTACATTGGAATTGGTTATTGCTTCTCCAAGAACTGCACAAAGGGAAAAATCAGCACGTGTTTAAAAAAAATCTTTGAAAATAAATAAGAAGTGATTACTAATAGTTATTTAGGACTTAGCATTAAAATACATAGCTAGGAAAAATATTCCTTGTAAACTAAAACAATTTACACATTTGCATATTTTAACACATTCCTAAAGCGTACCCACTTTTTATGAGAAAGTAATAAAATATGTTTTAGCCATGCTCTGTAGGAAAAAATAAAAATAGAATCAATGTGTCCATTTTTAGTGATTAAAGCTGGTATCTGTGTTAGAGGCGAGTACAATTTTCCATAAAAAGATAAAACCAAAAAAAAAAAAAAAAAAAATCTATAAAATCACGCTCTCTGCTTCCTGCAGGAATTCCAGCATCATTTAAATTTCCAGACGTGTAAAAACAGGTAGAAAACACTTTTCTTATAATTTTCCATATATTTAAATGTTTTCTATTTTGGTGTGAAACTGTGCCTCTAACAGTAATGATGGGCTGAACATGAAAAGAAACAGAATATCCTCCTGCAGCCACTTTTGGTTTAATAATAGTATGTCTGGCTTCTATCTGAATACCCATTATAGGTTTAGATGTCAATTTTTGCATTTTACATATTTATTTTGTTGACAAAATATTAAATAAACCAAATATATTTTATTTTATTAATTAGGGGGGGGGGCAGAAGAGCTTCTCTAAAGAAGATAAGTGAGCTTACAAAACATACATTAGTAAAAGGTAGCATGGCAACAATATAGAAATAGCATTAATACTTTTAGGAAGCTAAATAATACCTTCCATAGCATCCACCACATTTGCCCTCTCTCTCAACATAGTTCCATAAACCAATGGAGTGCCCATTAAGGAACGCCTCGCCCATGCAACCTTTAAAATCTGTGGTCTTGACTGCTGTTGATTTCTAGGAAAGAAAAATACACGGATAATTAGCCATGGGATTTGTTTATACACGTTTTAATGTTATTTTAAAAATATATTTTCCTAACTATATGGGAAAGCAGAACCTCTCCTGATGTCTTTAGGCAGCCTACAGGTCTGTATCTAAGTGTGACAACATCAGGCAAGCCCTACATACTACCTATGGAATAATGCATACATATTTTAGGTAGAGGACATCAAAGGTCTGTCAAATGCCTGTTGAACAAACATGTTTTTGGACTATGTTCTAGCACACTTCTTTTTGACTCTGCTCAGACATCTTGAATGCATCCTAGGTTACAATGTCACAAAGATACTGATTTTGGCTTAAGCCAGTGTCTACATGCCAAGCTATATCTACTGATATGCTTAATATCCATGAGGAAGGGAGAAGGAGTGTGAACCAGAGGAGGGTTTGGGTTGCTCCAGGTTTCTGTACACCTATAAGATGGTTTTCCTAAATATAAAAATATATATATATACCGTATTGGCACCAAAAAAAAAAAAAAATGCTGCCACTCTGTCCCCCCTCCCCGAGATATGCTACCACTGTCCTCCCCCCCCGAGATACGCTACCACTGTCCTCCCTCCCCGAGATATGCTACCACTGTCCTCCTCCTCCCCCCCGAGATACGCTACCACTGCCCCCCCCGAGATACGCTACCACTGTCCTCCCCCCCCCGAGATACGCTACCACTGTCCTCCCCCCCGAGATATGCTACCACTGTCCTCCCTCCCCCCCCGAGATACGCTACCACTGTCCTCCCTCCCCGAGATATGCTACCACTGTCCCCCCCCCCCCCCCGAGATACGCTACCACTGTCCCCCCCCACAGAGATATGCTACCACTGTCCCCCCCCCCCCCGAGATACGCTACCACTGTCCCCCCCCCCCCCCCCGAGATATGCTGCCACTGTCCTCCTCTGCCCCCCCCCCTCCTCGACTTACCGGAGCAGACTCCCGGGTGTCTTGCGGGGCCGGCGGGGGACATCTACGCAATACGCGTATGCAACTTCCGGTGCCGGTGCCGGTGCGGCCTATATTCGAGCCAATACGGTATATATATATATATATATATATATATATATATATATATATAAACACTTCTGTTTCACAATGATACAGCAACAACGGTGCAAGAAGACCAAATTATGGAGCTTGAGTCTATAATATGATTAATCATTTTTTTTTTCTATATTGTAGGTTTAACCATGTCTACAATTATTATAGGTAACAAATAAGTTCATGCTCAAAAAATGCATTTCATCTGGGAAATATACCTGTAATTGTCCTCCTATTCCCCCAACAAACATCAATGTTGAGTTATCGATGTGGAGTATGGATGATGTACCAGGTGAAGATGACATTTTGGCTGTGGGCTTCTGAGAAGTGCCAATTTCTTCCACAGTCAATGAACCTGATTTACCAAACCTGTGAAGATGAACCATGGATGTTATAGCTAATGATACTACAATATCATATTTGTATAACCAACTCTCTCAACTAATTAGTTTTTGTTGTCTTTGTGTCTATCTAACTAAACGCATACATACACTGATCCTGTATAAAATGTTATAAAGTGTTTTTTTCAACCTGGAAGGAACATCTCAGTAATTGGTACTGAATTTATTTATCAGAGAAGGTCAACTATATTAATTTACGTCTCAGCGAAATTACTTTTTGATAAAAGATAAAGTACCAGAACACAAAGGAATTACATCAAAGTATAGAGTGGAAAATGTGGGGTTCAAGTTTGAAGATATTTTTTGGTGGTCAGTAAGTACAGTAAATGAACTCTTGTAGAAATCGTCACACTAAAGAACAAATCATTAAAATCCTGTACAATTGCCATATGTTTTACTGGTCACATCTAAATAAGCTTTACCTTGTTGCGTGTATTTTATGCCACTTGTTATTGTTTATCTGGATATCAGGTTCTTCGAGCCTTACAGATCCTGCGCCCAGGTCCCAAAGGAAGGAAACCTTGCCTTTCAGCATTTCTACCGCCATGAAGTCAGCCTGCAAAAAAACAAAATAAATGATCAATGTGCTAATAAAGCCCCATTTTTCAAATGCTGTAATTTCATTAACATTATGACTAGAAGTTTTATTAATAATAAAATCCTTTTCACTGTGTAATAATTCCCTGGAATATCTGTCTTCTGTATGTTCATATATACGATTACTTTAGTTGCATACTGTAGATCAAAATGACTTCAAAACTTTTGCAGCCGCTTTCATGTTCAGTGTCCAGGTAAACGCCAGGTGAATGCACAACTCATACAGAACTGAATAAAGACTCAACTCAATGGGAGAACAACTCGTAGGAAACTTTTAGCCCCCAAGTTATTGATAGTCGAACATTTCTTGGAAACGTTGATTTGAGTATCTATGGCACATAATGGAGTCTGAAGCTTAGAAGTATCCCAATGCAAGAAGGGCCAGACATTGCAAGTTTCTCCACAAGGGCAAATTTGCACTTTAAACCTCTAAGCGAATGACTGTAGAGGGACACGATCTTTTCTTAGTAAATGTTCTTCAAATTTCTCTTTACTGCATGATACATCTGGCATTGAAATGGCTTTTTGTCAACAAATGCATGAAACATTAAAGTCACTCACTTTCGTGCTGCTGCCCAGGTAGAAAAGCAGGTTGTCCGGCTCGCCGGTCTTAACATTAAGAGTTAGAGTGCTGAAATGTGTAGAATAGAGCTCTGGGTGGTAAGAGCGTACACAATCTCTGTCGGCTGAAACAGCCACTTTAATCTGAAAAAATAGAAAACAATTTATTATTAATATCGAAAAACAATTGCTCGTTCAGTGCTATGTGCTGTAGAGTGCTTTATAGCTAAATTATATAGACTATTAACAGGCCATGCCAACACCACAGCTACTTATCAAACTTATTTTATGTCAGGGTCTCTCTCCTTAAAGTGGTACTGCTGTCTCTCTTAGATAAACTAAAAGGCAGTTATCTGTAGTGAGCTGTCTATGGTACGCAAGGGAACAGTATCCTCAATCAGTGAAATGGTAAGTGGACCAGAACCAATATTGAAATAATTCATCTATAAATCCAATTTTTGTTGCAAAGAAATGTTTGGGTTTAAAAAATATGATATGTTTTTAGATATGTGTTTTTCTTGGAAATCCGCTTCCACTTGTATGGTAACTGATTCTATTAAAAATAGCGCCTCTTTTAACCATCGAAAGGGGTTGTTTTTATGGTACTGAGATCATTATTCTAAATATGCCTTATACTATCTATGGCTGACTAAGAAGTCATCAGTAAAAGGTAATAGTTGAAACTCTCTTTTTTCCGTAACACTTTTATCACACTTACCGATGCGGCCTGTTTACGGGCCTGACTAATAAGCTCTTTAATTTCAGATAGATTTCTGCTTAGGTTTTCCTCAAGCAATTTCAAGGGTTTCAGTCTATCCAATAAAATGTTGGCCTGTGTTTCCACTTCTTTAATTCTGCTTTCCGCTGTTACCGCTGGTGAAACACAACATATTTAGGAGCTTGCACATACAGTATACATAAAAACATTAACATAGGTGAACCTAATACTCGGGCGCGTTGTGTGTTCTTAGCATGGCCTTTGTCACGAAGAAAAGTCCTACTACCGGCAACCAAGCGGCAGCTAGCCAGTTCTGCCAGTGCCTACCCGACAGCCGTCTGCAGTGCAGTCCCATCGGGCTGCAGGCAAATTTGTGATGCGCACTAGAGGGCCAACCTGTGCCGCGCAACAAGAGGCATCCCTGCGATGGATTTAAAAACCCGGAACTGCTATTAAGAAGCACCCTATTGTGTTCCTGTTACACGTATCAGGAGAATCTGCTCCAGAAAGTTCTGTTGACTCTCTGGCTTGCGATTTTGTACCTTGCTGACATTATCTGCGTCCCAAACCCAGCTATCCCGACTACCTGCGCTGTGTACCAACCTTGGCTTTTTCTGACTACTTGTTTATTATAACATACCCAGCGCTGGCTACTATCTGACCTGGCATTCTGTGGTACCTGTCCTGAGTACCTACCTGAGGCATTAAGTAGACAGGTATTCTGTACCTCCAGCAAGTGCTACATATGACTCTTCCTATATATATTATATATTATACACCTCCACACTATTTTGATCACCAAAGTCCCTGTCTTCTTATTTTGGGGCTCAACCTCTTGAGGCTGAAGGCTGAAGGCTCTATCAGGCTGAAGAACTGTGGTGTGTACGCTTCTGGTTCACAGCAGTTGTGACAGCTCTTCGGGGGGGGGGAGACCATGAGCTGGTAGTCAAGCTGAAAATGGGGTCCCTTATTTCAGGAAATTTAGAATTTGACAGTAGATAAGAGATATTTGGTCAGTTTAGTCTCCAGAGTTTGAGATGACTCAGTGTACGCCTGGCCAAGCTCTGCTTTGGCTCTTGCTCGGGCTTTACAGAGCAGATAAAAAAAATGAACAGCATATTAAACCTCTTCCACAACGATTGTACATTCTATGCCAAAGTATTCCGTGCACCCTATATTTTTGCAGAAAAGTATCGGCGAGTGCATTAATGCAGGAAACATACCCGTCTTGGATGAGTCCGCTAGAAGCTCGTTGGTTTTCCGCAGCGTGTCATTGACTTTGGACAGCGCAGAGGACGCAGTTAACACCTTTTGGTTGAAGTTCGTGATATGGTTTAAAGTGCCAGCTGCACTGACATTGGCAGACAAGGCAAGCTCTTTAGCATCTTGTAGTTTCTCACTGGTATCTGTTCCAGGGTAGATAAAGCAAATTATGAACTTTTTCGCTTTGAAAAGTGAAGTTGAAAAATTGAGAAAAGGGAAAACATTTCTAAGAAAAAGTACATATAAAGAGGCTGTTATTGAAACCTGAATTAAGGGGTGGTTCTCAATTTAGGACACAAAATCCCAATGAGGATTATTCTTATGAGGAATGAATGCAGACTAGATTTTAATACTAACCCCACACTAAATTACTCACAGACATTAATGTGGCTCCTGCAGGGGAGGGCCGGCAGCCTAAGGCCTGGGGGGCAAGTCAAGTGAAGTGGCTCCGCCCCCTCGCACTCACCTTTCACCCCTCACGCTGCTCCCATCACTATGCGGCCATCAGACTGCTGGAAAACTGATCTAAACAGCCGCTGGGTGCTGATGCCACCGGCCAGAGCTACTTTAATCCTTTTTTTTTTTATTTATTTAATACACCGGATCGGCTTGCCATATTAAAAATAAATAAATAAAGTATTAAAGTAGCGCCGGCTGGCAGCATCAGCACCCAGCGGCCATTTAAATTCGATTTCCAACAATCTGATGGCCGCATAGTGATGGGAGCAGCGTGAGGGGTGAAAGGTGAGTGCGAGGGGGCGGAGCTTTCACCCCTCACGCTGCTCCCATCACTTGGCGGCCGTTGCATACGGCCGCTGGGTGCTGATGCCGCCGGCCGGCGCTGCTTTAATACTTTTTTTTTCATTTAATAGCCGATCCGGCTTGCCATATTAAATTTAAAAAAAAAAAAGTATTAAAGTAGCGCCGGCCGGCGGCATCAGCACCCAGCGGCCGTTTAGATTAGATTTCGGGCGGCCTGGGGGGCAATTGCCCCCCGGCCCAGCCCGCCCCTGGGCTCCTGCCCTGTTGGGGATGTGGATACGCAGTTATTGTTTTGCAAGAAATAAAAGCATGGGCTTGGAAGCTCAGAGGTTATTTCAGAAATTATGCTTCTCAACATTTCAAAAGGCAAAAGAAGGACACATTTTTGTTAGGAGCACGGTTACAGCCTAGTGTGTATCGAAACATATTCACAGCATTTAATGACTTATTTTGTCAGAAAATCACACTGAACAGCCATTAACAGGTAAGCAGGCCTCGCTCTCAGGAGGAAGTCTAGGCATTGTATGTCTGAACTGAATCAATAATTAAAGCTTCTGTTCCAGCAATATGTTTAGCAAATAAATCTTAGGAGACCTTTCTTTTTTTTTTTGGCAGTCTCATCACATTTTCAGTTTCTGAAGCATAGCAATGTCTCATTAATGACATAAGCGTGATGTCATCATTACTGTATTCATTACGTTGTCATCACAAAACCATACATTTCTTCTTTTAGAGTCTTTTCAAATATATATAATGTCTGAGAACTTGCGGAACCTCCCTTTTAAATGCAGTGTTCCACCTACTCTAATGAATATGCCCAAGAAATAATTATTTAATACTGTATATGTTTTTTCCAGGAACATAGGCAACCAAAAAGCAGACACTAATAGATTCTTGCTATAAAAACTGAAAAAAAGTTTTGTTTTATAGGTAAAGAAGATACCTTTTACACTAGGATAAAATTCAGCTTTGTTTTGTTAATGCCCATTTGGAATGAACAGAGGATTATGCTGAGATGGTCAGGAATTAAACCGAAGCAAATCATTTATGTGTTTCTATTGTGCACCTGTACAAAGACTCTTTTGTCTGCATTTCCATCAAAGATGCACATTTTTATTAGTGGAAGTACAATTTGTAGGTACAGCTAGAAGTAAATGAATACGCCTTAATGCTACTTACCATTTGGTAAATTTCTCAGAGCCAGAAGCTGTTCACTTATTTGACGTGTAAATGCATGAGTGCGTTTTTGTATTGTATCTGCTTTTGTTTTCAGATCGTTCAAATCAGACACAAGACCTATGGGAACGAACAAAAGAGTTTGAGAAGATTACCAATTTAAATATCTGAAAGGAAGAACTGTCAATGACAAACAAGTGTCGGGCATAAGAAATTGGATTTTTATTTTTCTCAGTAGGTGTTTCTGCTCTGTCTGATGATGGTAACTTCACGTTGTCATACTGAAGTGTCATTTGATTACAGTGCGGATGCCACGTAACCTTTCAGCTTCCATTTTTTTGTTTAAAACATCCAAAATGACACAGAATCACTGAAATAAACAGTAATCTATTTGTATGCAGGCCTGGACTGGCCAACTGGCAAACCGGGTAAATGCCTTGTGGGCCAGTGCCAGATGGCGCTGGTCACTTACCTTTACTGTCGTAGATCTGGCTGCCAGCTGGACACACGAAGCTGGACACTGCAGAGGTATAGGAGTGTGGCATGCGTCCTCATATAACCATTCTTTTATTGGATCAAATAAGAATGTCTATCATTGGGGTCTATAAAAGTAGCTAATACTCCTAAAGTCATGTAAAGCTATGGTACTGACAAAAATATAGTATAATATGGTACGAAACTATCAAAGTTCCCAGACCCTTACCTTCCGTGCTAAGACTTAAATTTTTGGCCTCATTCAGAAGTTGTGTGCTGAACTTCATAGAATTTTTTGGTGCAACTTGTAAAGATCCATTTGCCCCTGAAACCTTTTAAAAGAAAACATATCGTTATCAGATTTTTTAAATGATGTAATAAGTCAAAAATGATTTGTGTTTGTTTGTGTTCTTAGAGTAAAAGTTGTAGTTTCAGTGCTATACCTGCAGTGATAAAATGTTAACCATGGTCAGTAAGGTAGGTTGGGGAATTAAGCTCAAGTCAGGTGGTATATATTGTCTGTCATTTACACATTTATCAAGTGCTATTAAAGAAAATAACTGCATTATATCTTAATATTTGGTCAAGGATGCCATTTGTTGGCACCATACATATTTTAATATGAACGCTATAAGGACAAATCAAATGGACAATTAAAAAAAACTGGTTATAGGCAACACTATGATGTAGGCATTGGATAACTACTTAAAACTAAGCACAGCAGAAACAGTCCCAATATAAAATGTTGCATTTAGAACAAAATGAGTTCTAGGATATGGTCCTTTTTCAAAAAGTTATCTACATGTTTGGGGGTCCATAAACCTGAGATCCAATAAGCTTTTTGCATTGTTGTGATGTGAAGGACAAAATATATTCTAACACTAAGCAAATAGAGGTCTGGAAAGTGATGGGATGTTGATGCTTTCACATAACACTGGAGATCTAAGTTATTATTTTACTTTAAGGAGAATTTTGTTTGTGACCAGATGCATTCTATAGTTCTTCTCTAGGTTTCGTGTATGATTTCTGTCATTGTAAGACACATTTTCTGGGCTAATTTATTACAGGGGTACCTGGCCAGGGAAGCCACTACTTATCAGACACTATGGATTAGTTGGGTTTTTTTGCCAGTTAACTAAACTATACATTAGTGCTTACTTTTTAGGTCTAAAACCTTAGGCGCCATATCATATAGTTCATAGGGTTAACTGATGAAAATTATACAACCTAAAAATGAACTAGCAATTCTTACTGATCTTAAGTAACAGTGAGTGGACATTACTAGTGACATTATTTCCAATAAACATTAATCAATCTAGTTAATATAATAATCTGAAAAATAAAAACCCACGTTCTAATAAAATGTGCTTAATCTTTGATACTGTACTGGAGAGTTTTGGCTATAGAAGGTGTACCGTAACCTAAATTTTGTATATTTTTTAGCATATGGATGTCATTAGGATACAAGTCTATTAAGAGTGTTAATACAATTGTCTATTAAAATGTCATTGTGGATTGATAACACTAACAGTAATCTTTTTACCATTCCATGTTCTTTAGACCTATGCACCTGCCGCTCTTTGAAGACCTTACCATTGCCAGGACTCCTGTAACTGTGTGGGTACACTGTTCTGCAAGAACCTCTGATTGCTCAATCATATTTTTGATATCTGTGTGAGAGTGGATCGCACTGGTGGCATTCAAAGAGGCATTCCTTACATCTAAAAGAGAACTGGGAACACACAAAAAAAGATATATTATTATATTGTCCCTTTAAAATATGATGTTTTTGCTGAAAAGATTTTGTAGCAAAATGAGTTAAAAAAAATCACATCATCAAATGCTACAACTAAGGTTTACAGCTTTAAATAGCAGATGTGTTGTTCTGCTTATGCATTTGTTTTAATAAAATAATCACATCTTCTTCTACTACCCAGCTTGTAGCAATTTAGATTTGACTTCCATTTAACTTAATACCGTGACAAAACCAAGGTAGATGGCAATGCTGACTTATATGAATATGACTGAACTGGATGAATTAATAACTACATTTTGGTATTAACACTGCTATGTTTACCTATTTAGAGAAGCAGAAAGTTTGTGTAGTTCAGCTGCATAATCTTCTGCCTTATAGACCATGTCAAGTGCGTCTCTTTTGGCCATCTGCATTACCAGACGATCTACATGGTGTCTCAGTTTAGAATTCCAAAGAAGAAGCTCCTCTTGGTGGGTCTCCAAAACCTATGGACAACATTACAACATTAAATCCACATTAAATGACTCTCTATGGTCCAATTAATTCAGTGACACCTGGATACATACAGATGTAGCATTAATGGTGTCCTCTGCAAGCAAAACTGCATCATCCACCAGCCCAAGACCTTCCTCAATCAACAACACAGAACGGTTCTTATTTTCCTGAAGGTCGTGTTTTTTTGTCTGTAAGGGAAAATAAATAAAAATACATTCCGCTAAAATTATTTTGATTGTTCCTTATGATTTTTTTTAGTTATCCATGGGTCAACTTTCATACTTGCAGCCCCTAGGACTAATGCAGAGTTCCCCCGGGATGCAAAGATGTTTCAAACGTAAAAGTATTTTTTTAACCTTGATCAATTGTTTTACCACATTAATAGGTAATTACAAACATAAATTCTGAAACTCACTTACCCTCAAATCAGCCAGATTTCTTTGTATAATGACCAGCAGATCGTTGGTGTTGTTGGTGTTTGCAGATGCCACATACAGCAAATCCTCCGCTGCCAGTAGTTTGTTGTTACGTTGTGCGAGGGCATTTTCAAGACTATTTTTTAACTTTGTTAAATCTTGGTGTGGCTTCTCATATTCTTTCTCAACTCTGTGTAGATAGCCTTCTGATACTCTGATAAATCATAAAAGGAAAAAAACTACTCAGATAAAAGTAAATACCGCTATTGGTTCGGGTCTGGTACTCTCTGCAGAATTCACCTTTAGTCTAACTTCTTGTGTTCTTGTGACAGGCGGTATAAAAAAATAAGGAAAAGGGCAACTCATTTTAAAAGTGTGTTTTAATTTATATAGATATATTTGATTTAGCAATTCCTTTTTTCCCTGTGAACATCTAATAAACAAAACAAATATATGTACGTATAATAATAATATAAAATGTATACGTACTAACATGTATACTAATATATATATATATATATATATATATATATACACATACACACATACATATACATACACACATACATATATATATTTCGCAAAAACAAGAAAATAAAAGCGCTTACTTGAGGGTTTTGGTAGCATCTTGACTTTGATCATTAAAATATTTCGACCTCATAGAACTGAGCATTAAGGAGACATCATCCTCATAATTTAATTGCAAATTGTCAGAGAGCTGTGTATCAATGCTCGTCTCATTTAGGCTTTCGACCACTTCCACCAATACTGCAAGAAAGATAGGTTAATAGCTCATTTAGAAAGCTCCCAAACACTAGAAACGACAGATCTGGCCACATAGTCAAATTAGGCAGCTGTCTAGTATGCTGAGTTGGTAGGGGTGCCACTCTCTATATATACCGTATATTCCGGCGTATAAGACGACCGGGCGTATAAGACGACCCCCAACTTTTACAGTTCAAATATAGAGTTTGGACTATACTCGCCGTATAAGACTACCCCTCTACCCAGCATACAACAACCAGCCAATCACGGCAAGCAATGTACCTTACCGGTGATTTGCTGGTTGATTTGCTGACATATACATACATGCACTGCCCTTACACACACACACACACACACACATATATATAATATATATATATGTGTATATATATATATATATGTGTGTGTATATATATGTGTGTGTATATATATATATGTGTGTGTATATATATATCTACACATATGCCTGTCCATACATACACATTTATACACTGCCCTCACCACACACCCCTGCCTTTACACACATGTATATGTATATGTATATATACACACACACGTATGTATATATATATATATATATATATATATATATACATACATACATACATCAGTGTGTGTGTATATATATTATATATAAATATATATATATATATATATATATATATATATATACAAAGTCCAAAATCAACAATTGCACACCAATCACCACTTTTTTAGCCCGGTGCCAAGTAGCTGCAACAGCAAATCTTATAATATCAAAAAAATCGTTACCGGCACTCCAGGGACTTCTTTAAATAATCACTCCAGAAACAGCAGTTTTTTAATCAACGTTTCAGTCTGTTTATTAGACTTTCATCAGGACACGTGTGTGTGTGTGTGTGTGTGTGTGTATATATACACACACCAGCTTACAAATACACTGACCATATCACACCAACATACATACACTGCACTCACACCCCTTTCTCCCCATCTCTTACCTTATCTTCTGTCTTCTTTCTTCCATCCAGTTGTGGGAGCGCGAGGTCTGGCACTTCAGACCTCGGCTTCCCTGCTCCCTCATCACTACGCGCCGGCAATTGATGCCGAGCGCCGGGACATGACGTCATCCCCAGGCTCGGCATCAATAGCCGACACGTAGTGATTAGAGAGCAGGGAAGCCGAGGTCTGAAGTGCCAGACCTCGAGCTCCCTAATGTCGGGCTAGTTAGAGGGAGGTCGTGATCTCCCCAACCAGCCCTGCTGATCAGGGCTAGTTGGGGAGATCACGATCTTGCACCTACCTCGGCGCGGCCCTGAAGACCGGCCCAGGGGAGGCGGCTTCTTCACTCGCCCCTCCCCTAGAGATTGGTGGCTTCGTGGGAACCTCCGGCTTGGTAAGTACCCGGTGGTTGCATTTCTTAGGGGTTTCTAAGTTAGTACCCGGCGTATAAGACGACCCCCCACTTTTAAGAAGATTTTCTGGGGTTAAAAAGTCGTCTTATACGCCGGTATATACAGTATGTTTTTTTTTTACAAAGAAAGTATACATGTAGCACTTAATTTACCATGGGTGCTAGAAGTCCTATAGTTGTCCATGTATGCTATCAACCTCAGTACTAGAAGAAAGTCTGCGTTGATTTAAATAACTATTTAAAGTTAATAAAGTACGCGCAAAAAGGAAGAACTGCCCTTATATCGCCAAACAACTTCTATCTTTGACAACCAGATAATTGCTGGATAGGTATCTGTAGTTCAACAACTGTTGGGGATAACCCCATTTAAATGGCAATAAATGTACCTTGAATAGTCGTTTGCATTTTGTCAATAAAGCCGATTAACTCTTGAGTCTTATTCAGAGTTCTGATGGTGGCATTGTTCAGTGCTTCTCCATCACCTATCACCTGCTCCATCTTAGAGAAAAGTAAACATGTATGATTTAGATTTTTTAAAATGCAAAACAAATTACATTTAAGTTGTAGAACAATGAGCAATGTATAGATCATTTTGAACCATTTAATAATATCACTGAATCTTAAACGCTCCAAAGCACCTGTATGTAATAAAATATTTTACATAATTAACCTAATTTTAATTGATCTCGCAGGATAGATATACGAATTTCATAAAGCAAAAAAAAAGAAATACTACAGTGCCCTGAAAAGGTATTTATTGTAATTATGTCTGTGTGTGTCAAGTGAAATTAAACCCAATTATCTATTATATTTGGTTAATTGGTTTAGTATCTAAGGGGGCAAGGGTCAGATTTTTTTTCCTTCTACAAATGAAAAGATCATTTAAGAACTGCACGTTATCTTTGCCTAATATTAAAATTATTTGGATGATCAAAAAAAAAAAAAAAAAAAAATGGTGACAAATATGCAAAAATAGAAATTGGGGGCAATTGCGTTTTTGTAGCACTATATGTATTGACCTTACTGGACACATATGAGGTCTACTTTTTAATATTTGCTTTGCTAGATTTTACATTAAGAAATAGACGTAAATAGAATTAAAGCTGTCCAAGGTATAACAAAGCAAACTTCATATTATGGCGATCTTAATAAAAGAGGCACTGTAGGAAAATCAATCTGCAGATTATGGCGTGTACTCACGTGCTGCTCAAGTTGGAGGGTGTCTTTAGACAAAGAACTGAGCTGCTCCATTGTCTTGTCCAGGGATATTATTGGGCTGACTCTTATTGGCACAGACTCCTGAAAAACAATCCAAATTTGTCTAGTTATTGAGAATATTGAGAAACGTGACTTAAAACTACACATTTGACTTGCATAAACCTAGATAAAAATAATGTAAACTTTACTTGGGAATATACCTAACAGATGGAATATACCGTATGTACATATGAAATAAATGAATATGTGTTTTTAGTCAAATACATTTAAAAAATGTAATGATGACATTAACCTGACTGAGAAATATAAGAGATTCCAGAGATGCCATAATAAATGCTCATGGACCTTGGACAGGAATACAAATCAAATCTGTACTTCTCCAGCCTGAACATACATGGATTATTATTATTTATTGTTTTATATAGCACCATCAAATTCCGTAGCGCTGTACAATGGGTGGACAGGACATAACAAGTAGTATATAACATAACAAATTGACTTACAGAGACAACAGGTGAGGAAGGCACTGATCAAACAAATTTACAATCTAGAGATACAAGCCTAAAACATGCAGAAATGTATAAATGGCCAAAGAACAGGGTATTTTATAGATAGATAGATGCTATTTACTTTCAGTTTATTTAATGTGTGACTTTCAACACTTTGTATTATTTTTTTTTTTCCGGGCAGACCTCAAAATAAAGTGATTGCTGTTGATTTAGACTTTAAGAGCTGTTGCGTTTCAGCTATGTGCTCGTAACCTTTCAATAAATCCTGTGAGCCCTTTCCATGAACCTCAATGTTTGTTGTATCTTAATCTCCTATCAACCATCGTTTTTGGCTTTTAAGGCATATTTAAATATGTATTAAAATTATATTTGCATATAATTGCCTCTGGTAATTGGCGAACATCATGCTCTAAGCCAGGACCTGATTACATTACAGAGAGAGCAGCAACTTCATCCACAGATCCAATTTGAACAGTTTCAAGAACATCATAAAGACCCTTTATTAGATTTTATCCAGTTTTCCCCGATCTGGACAGTATCAGCCACAACTTGTCTACAGAGAGCAACTACATTATTTGTACGGAGGGATGGAGGGAAACTTAAAGTAACATAATTAATATTTATTAAAACACGTTCTTATTCACAAAGCTGCCTATGTTATAATATTTCATTTGCAATCTAATGTTGTTGATTAAAATTAAACTAGACCCACATTCTACATATATCTACCATTTCTTCTGGGAGGCTGTTCCACTTATCTGCCACTCTTACAGTAAAGTATAACTTTCTTATAAGTCTATATTACAGATGGATGGATGAAACATGATGAAAGCAAGCGATAGGTAGATAGATAGATAGATGATAGATAGATAAATACCTAATCAAATACCGCCATATCTGGTTGAAATATGTGTTATACGTTTTGAGTAAGATACCTTAAAGTGCTTTGTCACATTTTCCAAGTTGAATAGAGTTTGATGAGGTGGTCTACCAATACCGGTCATATTAAAAGAGAAGATGGCCTGGTGCAAACTATCCAAATCATCAAGTAATGTTCCAGTGCAATCATCATCACAAGCTGGAAATAAAAGAACAAATAAATGGTCAAAGCCATGGACAGGCAGGAAACAGCTTGAGTACTTTATACCCCAGTAGTATTAGATCATTTTATTAAGGTGCACTGAAGAAGTGGTGTTAAGATATATCTATTAAGAAGTGTTGCATGGATCCTACAATAATAGACTCAACAGGTTCTGAAAAAACCCTTTACTTCCAATCAAAGGGCAGCACTACTATGTAGCAGCTTGGCCCGTCACTATGTATTATCACACGCAGGACACCACTGAAACAGGCTTGGGTAAGTTTCCCTGAACGTCTCACATTAATAACGTTATCCCACACAATGAGCACGAAGCATCTAGTAAGAGTTGGTGAAGGAATCGTTAAACAGCATTAAATAACGAGGACACTCTTTACCCGTATCTAATTATAATATGAAATAAAACATATTCAGCGGTTTCATATCTTATTATGTTTGGGTCACATGAAGTGCGATTTATTAGGTGCACCACTAGTGGCAAGGGTGACCGCCTAATTTTTGGCTTAGATTGGCCATTGTACCGAAATGTACTTGTTCGTGCCTCTGATCCATCACTTTCCTTGCATTATTAAACTTTTTCGACTATGTGTGTGAACTGGTTCTTTTGACTTATAAGTTGCTCTTATCACAGCGTCATTCCCCGTCCACCCAACTCTATATACCTATGTCAAAGGTCCCTTTCTTCCACTAACAAAATAGCTAGGTTATCGGCACAGTATAGAGTGTACTGATGTGTGTTACTTACATATACATTCTTCTTCCAAAAGAATGTGTCTTAATTCACAAGTATCACAAAGACGGCCAGTTACTCCTGTTTTGCAAATGCACTGGCCGGTTAGCCGATCACATTCATTATTCAATGAGCCGCTTGGGTTGCAGTCACATTTCTGGCAGAAGCCATCAGGCTCATTTGGATTTCCGTAGTAGCCAAGAGAACACCTACATGTTACAAAACATATACAGAATACATTATTAAATACTTTATGTTTGCACCATAACTCCCTTGCATCATAAGTAGCTATTGTTAAAGAAAATGTCAAGTTCTTATTTTAGCGTCTTTTAAATAACTGAACTGGTCCAACTTTTCTAGTGTTTCTGTGAAGCCCAACAGCTTGGCCAACACCGACAACCTGGCTTGTTTCATAGGCTTCAGTGATAATAGCATTTACAGGAGCCACTGAGTTTAGTGCTCGCCTCAAGCTTTAGGAAAATTGATAGGGTTTTGGTCCAAAAGATGACAGGGTCTTTTGCTGAAGATGGCATAAGCTATTGGGAAAACACAGAAAAGTATGTCTTCTTTGTTGTTTTCAATGTTCGCCCCCCAAAAAAAGAGTAAAAACTGACTGTAATACTCTCTTTTCAATAGCACATATGGTCCTTACCTTTCACAGTATCGCCCTTCATATCCAGGTAGACAGGCATCACAACGGAAATCATTAATACCTTCTAGGACGCACGTGGGGCTAAAACTAGGAACATAAACAGTAAAAGGGAGTTTAAAATGTTTAACAATTCTTCTCACAATTTATAGCGCAGAACTGCATACTGTCATATTAGAGCAGATTTTATTTCTCTATGTTTATATTTTTATACTTAATTTCTCTAATTTGCTAATACAGCATGTAATCAGAGCTATATTACCCTAGTCAGCTTCCAAGGACAGGAGACCTCAGAAGAATGCCAGCTTCAAACGGCCTATTGAGCCCCAGCTAGGAGGTTTAAGAGATCAATCTACTCAACACAGCACATTGTTTTGGGAGAAGGAAGAGGTCTGAACTTCTCCGTCATGCTTCCGCGTGCAACTGAATATTTAGTGCCAGAATATGGTGTCATGCGCAGACATCATCTATCTATATGCAGAGGTGGAGTGGTCAGACAGATCTATACCACCGTAAAGGTAGTCATTCAGACACTTGAACTCTGTATTCCACTGTACAACTTAGTACCCCATTTTCACAAAAGCTTCTAAGTAGGACATTGATGTTAAGCATATATTTTTGGCTCATTTGCAGACGCTTCAAGATGCCTTCTTATGGTTATTTCTCAACAATATAATTGCGGTTTATGATACCAAATCATGTTGATTCCAGCATTAATGCTAAGAGGACTAGAAACTGACACCATCAGAAAAGATTCTAAAAAAAGCAATATTAAAACATAAATATCTGATTTGTGGAGTAATGGCAGACAAGGAAGAAGACTGTACACACATTTCAACATAAAATAGGTGTTTAGATGTAAAATTACCTCTGGCTGTTGCCCTTGGGACAAGCACACAATGAGCAATCTGCAATTGACCCAGTTACTTTCCCATAGTAGCCAGGAGCACATAGATGGCAGTGGTCACCAGCTGTATTATCCTGGCAGTCCTGCAACATGACAGCAAACCAACAATCAGCATTGCCTATAACTGGTTGTCGCTGGTAATACACTAATCCTTCACTTAATACTGCAGCAAGGAGGTTCTATAACAATGTACCCACTTTCAGGTAATGATCAGGGAAATTGGTGAAATCTGACAGTATGGTTTTTAGACTGGTCGATGCATGTTATCTATTGCTATAAGGCATATGTTTTTATGAAAGACACTTTTTTGCACTCGGAGATTGATTTTTTTGTTCACTATGCGGTGTTAGACATGTGAGCATAGCTAAATATTAGCTCCAAAGAAGGGGCCTATGGGATTTTGAAAAGTTATGGTATTTTATTAACATGTTGGCCCGCTAATGGCTGTATCTATTGTGAGACTGTGAGCCCCAGGGAGTTGATTGGCATGGCATCTGGGTACAGCTGCTATGCAGATTATACATATGGGTCCCTGGGGTGGAGCAATTGGAGAGCAGGGTGGGCCAATGCTCCATTTCCCCCATTTTGTGGAAATTCCATGCCAGGTTTTCCAGGAGGCAAGAAGTCCACAGGATCCGGTCCGGGATTCCTATGGGGCCGGCATAAGGCACAGGTGCTGGACATTAAAAACCCCTGGAGCCTGATACTCAGAGAGACTGTTGGGGGGAGAGGAAGTTCCCTGTGCTCCCAGGGCAAGGAGAGGCCCTGAAGAAGACAATCCCTGAGCCAAGTGAGGCAATACCTGCCTGGACGTTTTGTGTGTTGTCTGGGGGAGGTTTTCCAGAGCCTGGCGTAGCTGGGTCTGGCTGGCAGGTTGAGTTAGTGGGTGATTAGGCTGGTCAGTCTGGACCAGCATAGTTAAGTTAGAGAGGGCTCCAATTGGGAGCTAGGTTTTCTTTTTATGATTTGGTTTTTGGGGTTTAAGCGGTTAAAATAAAGCGCTGTTTTGTTCAAAGCTACTGTTCCTGACTCTGATTGCCCCAGAGGACTGTGCTTAGGACCCCTAAAAGTGACATGTATGGCCCTCATGCTATAGGGTTTGTCACACTATTTTTATTGAATGGGAAATTGGGATTATACAGTAAATTATTGCAAATTATTAAAATATTAACCAACTCTCTGGTGGGGGAGTCGTAGGATAAAATTGTACAACGCCAGTGGGTATTACATGCAATAACATTCACCTTAGTCATCTGGCTTGATCTACTATCATTTAAACTAATATTTAAATGCTCAAACAGACATAACCACAAATGGAAAAATATTTATCTAGATGGTCTAGAGTTACAGTTTTGCACATACATTCAGAATCATACAAAATACCCCTGATTTTACTTATATATAACATAGGTAGACTTGAATAAATGAAAATATTGTTTCAATTGTAAATGTTGACTGACCCCTTCAATGTGAGGCAATATTAAGATATGAAATAATATATAAATACGATGTAAATACTGAAAATATATTATCTCTCAAGGACCCTAAAATTGACAAGTTTTCACCCTAATTTTATTCTAACATTATTTTAATGTTAGTTATTAATGTAATTACAATGTAGAATGCATTATCATAAATGAGACTGAAATGTAATATATCTGGCTGCTTTGAGATCCTGTATAATGTTACATACCATGCATCTGCCAGTATCTGGATCACAGATCTCGCTGTGGTTGCTGCACTGACAGGGGACACAGGGAGGGTTTTGGAAACGTAACCCTAAGATACTGATTTCTGAGAGCTTCTCTCTATAGTATCCAGGTGCACACTCCTAAAGAAAGAAAAAAATGGGGTGAAAAGGGTAAATCCATTGTTTTTGAAACGGCAGAATAAAATTCTACTTTTTGGAAATGCAACCTACCTGACATGAAAGTCCTCTATAACCAGGGGGGCACTCGCAGACCTCAATGAGATGAGCAGCTTCTCGGCCAGAATGCATGTCTGATGCCTCCACCGCAATCTCCATTGATATATTAGAGATCCTAGGAATGTTAAAAAAAAGAGGAAAATAATAGGAATTTAACACAGAATGAACACATTAACTGATGACCTGATGTTTTACAAGCACATAAGTATAACGTGACTGTGATTTATGTACATAATTTACTAAATCTTTACCTGCTTTGTTGTAATCCATATCCATAAGATGCTTTGATTAGAATGTAATCAATGTTGTTTAAAACATACATGAAATCTGATCTTGTTACAGTCTGTTCAGAATCAAAATACCTCCAGTTATTCTGCAAATGACAAGCAAATAAAGGAAACATTCAGTGAAGTTAAATGGTAACCATTACATTGGATTAAACAAAAACACAGTTCCAGAGAAGTTTTGTGATCACAGCATAGACCATTGGATTGCTCACATTTTGCTGTCCTACTCTTTAGAATAATAATGTCTAAAGCATCAGAGACAATGTTCCAAAAGTCTGTACCTGGGCACTGAACATTCAACTAAGATCCTTAATCCTTAGCAGCATTATGAGTTGGTTACTAAGTAATACATATGTTGGTTTGATGTGGCTCAGTTTTATTTTGCCCAGTTGGTTTTAACTGTGGAGAACTTGAGCAGCTGCTGAGAAGCCAGGCTATTACTTATATACAGTACTTACCTCTGTCATGCTGGCTTGAATCTCTGCTCTCACCGCGTTTCCAGGAGCAGGGGTGTACATAGATATAATCAGTTTGCTGGCGCTCCCACCTTTCATTAAAATCTGGGGCTCAAAATCAGAGGAACCAGAATCTCCCAGAGCATAATAAGTAATGACATATGACAGCATTCCACCGTAGGCCAAAATCTGTGGCCAGATAAATAGAAGATAAAAGTGTAAAACATGGTTTACGGCTCAACAATAAATTTTTATGTTATATTCATATCTTGGAATTCTTCTTTGAAGCTATACAATGTATTATACCATGTTATATTTTTTTTTATCAAGTTATGTTATAAAACACGTGTTGGAGTAATACAGAGAACAGGGTTTATTTACCTTACAAGCACATTCGCCGGTCTCTTCCACGCAGCTGCACACCTTCCGTTCATCATCACACCATGCAGACTGCGTGCCTTCGGGATCACAGTCACAAGAAACGCACTCGGGATATTTCCTATATCCAAACAGGCAGGCGCTGCAGCTCTGTCCACCAAATTCCTTTCTGCAATGGCACTGGCCAGTTGAAAGGTCACACTGGAGGCTGTTGGACCCATCTTTGCTGCAGTTACATTCCTGAAATCAGACAAATACATGACATCTTGACATTTGCAGCATTAATATGATCCTGTTGGCAGATATCCCGGCCAGACCAACTAGGTTGTTGGTCACATGGTTATCCGGCACAGGCTTTGATAATTCTAGAGGTCTCTTACCAGACATCCAAGTTCTGGATCATGACCCCAGTAGTTGGTGTCACAGAATTCACACTTGGGTCCATGCGTATGAGGAGGGCAGATGCACTCTCCAGACTCAGGATCACAGTTATTCTGGGTGTGTGTACAGTCACAAGCTGGGAAGGAAAACGTAACACAACAATGTTGGAAAATTGCAAAATGTGAAAGGGGGACACTTTTTTTAAAAAAAACTCTCCGATACAAGCAATTGCATCACCACTTAAAACACACTTTATTTTTGTCAGCACAGTCATGCATATTAAAAATAACCAACACATTGAATTGAATTCCCATAAGGCTCAGCCAGACATACTACTTCCATGATGCTGGCTGAGCGTCATGGGAAGTGCAGCAACAGTAAAGCTGCAGATGCTAGCTGTGAACTACAATTCCTATGATTCTCAGCCATCCAGCCAGGTGTCCACCATAATGCTGGCTGAGCACCATTGGAAGAGTAGTACACAGCAGCAGATTTTTTTTTTTAAATTAAAAAAGGCTAATGTTATCCTCCCTCCATTGATTTTTGGAATCAAAACGTTTGATACTGCAAAAATTGATGACATTATTCTTCACGATATTCTTGTAAGAAACTTTTATTTCTTTGTTAATTCATGTAAACAATTGTTTCATATTTATTAAGAAATTTCCTTTTATTTGCCAACCCCCCCAGTTATGCACAGCTGCCCCCAGAAATGCATTATACCCCCTATATGACACTCTGCCTTCCTGATATGCCTTATACCCTCCTATATGCCGCTCTGCCCCATGATATGCCTTTTAACCCCCTATATGCCTTATACCCCCCTATATGGCACTCTGCCTCCAGAAATGCCTTATACCCCCTATATGCCACACTGCCTCCAGAAATGCCTTATACCCCTATAAGCCACTCTGGAGGCAGAGTTTAAAAGGGGTGGGACGAAGAGCTGAGGCACGGCCATTGGGCGGCGCGGTGGGTGCACGCCAGCCCCTTTATTTTCATTAGACGCCGGCGGCCGGAAAAGGCTTTCAATCCCGTTTGCAGCCGCTCAGCGGCTGTTTTCAATGTTGATCTGCCGGCCAACATTGAAAACAGCCTCTGAGCGGCTGCGAACAGGATTGAAAGCCCCTTCCGGCCGCTGGTATCCCGGGACAGAGACCCCAAATCGGGACTGTCCCGCCTGAATCGGGACAGCTGGGGGGCATGCGATCATAGAATTGAATATAGCTATGCATCAGCTCCAAAACATAACTAATCAACACTGTGCAAAACCTACGAGTGCAGCCGCCATCCTGGTATGCATAAAATCCATGGGCACAAACATCACACTCGAGTCCAGCTACTCCAGGTACGCAGGTGCACTGCCCGGCATCATTACAAGCATCTGAAACGGAGCCTGACTCGTTACAATCACAGGGGAGACATCCAATGCCAGACGTCAAACCGTAGAATCCATGCTGTGGGAATAAACCATAAAGTCACTCACTTTCCATGAAAATGTATTTAATTCCTAGAGTGCGTTAATGGCCCTATAGAAGTGCCGTTTGCTTAACCGGATCCGTGTTGGTGAGTCCACAGGAGAATACTGTTATGTTATCTATCTTTGTATCTGTTATAAAATCAACTATATTTAATTGCCCTGATCTTATTCTTTTTACACTATACATTCACTTTAAGAATAACCGGTTTTATTGTTTCTTACCACGCACTGATCGCATCTTTTTCCAAACACATTTGGTTTACATTCACATATGCCAGTCTCGTGGCGACAAATGCCTGAAACAGAGCTTTCAGGATGGCATTGGCAAGCTTAAAAAAAGAAAAGGAAAAAAATAGACGTAAATAATGGTCAACTTTTTTAAATTAGCAAATATACACATTTAAAAAAATAAATATGATACATAGTGAATAATGCATTTGTTTGCATTCAAAAGCTTAGTCTGCCAGAAAAAAAAACCAGCAGATGTTTAAGGGAAAAAAGAAGGGAAATTCCACAATAAACTAGATGCCTTCATTCAACTATCCGAAGACATAACGTGCATACAGCTATAGGGATTAATCAACGGGAAATGTTGAGGCACAACAAGAAATAAAAGGCACAAAAAAGACAATCCTAGTCAAGTAAATGCCACATTTGTGACACCAACGGAGAGTGCGCCGTTTTCTTAACTAGATCGGTGTTGGTGGGCCCACGGGAGAATACTGCCTCCTTACTACAAAGAAGGTGACTCCGTCCTGAATCACAGGGGCTCATACCCACCAACACAATATGTATAGTCAACCGCAGCGGTATTTATGTCACGCGAAATGCTGCCGTACTTAAGTTATGGCGAGTGATTAAACTTTTTTTTTTTGTCATATTAAAATCTCCTATGGGTACTTAATTTATTAGTATGATTACTTTGCATTATTATGTTTATCTTAGCTATACTTCTAAAGTATTTGCTCGGCTGCACAGTCAAGTCAAACGGGAGTTAATATATGCATGGAATCAGCCATTCACAATCGAGTGGGCGGGGTTATCTGGCTGACGCAATAACAAAGGCACCAACGATGGATTTCTTGGATGGATTTGTACCTTTGTACCTTTTTGTATGTTTTTTATTAATGGATAAATGTATGTAGTTATTTCTGCTCATAAATTGCCACTATAGTTTCCATCGTTTATTTTATGGGATTTTAGAGTAATAAACTAACATTTATCGAAAAGCCTTTGTCTGCTACCTTCTTCAAATTTTACTAAACCTCCAAACACCGCGCAAACTCTCTTCACTATCAGACAGTAGGTGATGAATGGCTGCTTTATACAGAATATGCTTAAAAGACCTTGTAACAAAATATGAAACAGCTATATGTTTCTTTAAATTCTGTCTATGGAAACACTATGACTGCTCGAGCGATATTCCAGCTGTTTTGTTTTTTTTCCTGAAAGCAACAGTTTTTATCTTGATAGAGACAAAATTCCAAAGATAATCAAAGGAATTTAACACTGCAAATCTTTTTTGGTTTTGATGTAAATCAGCCAATTATAACTAAATACATACTGATATATATTTTCCCTATGGGAGAAACTACAGACTGCAAAGATTACTGCTCCTCTTATCTTTGCTCCCTGCAGACAATGACCGCAAGGCTGAAGAGATCATCAAAGACAAGAATTTCCAACAAATTGTCCTTGCTGGTCATGTCATTGGTCTGTAGATTAGATGAGGAAACACAACAGCAATCTCATTTACTAATACAAGCAGAGGGCAAACGGTTGTACATGGTCTATCTGCGTGACAATGGAAGCACAGATTTCTGCTCCAGGATTCTGGAGAAGGCATCTAAAAAACAGGCTGTTGTTTACGTACATTGGGATGTAACCAAAAAAGCAAGGTTCCATGAATCATGGTGAAAGTGATGGGTATAAATACATACTACACCAGTCTGCAACTATTTAATCAGTGGAAAAGTAAAATTTGAAATAATTATGCCTCTCCATGTTCCAGTGGCACAAGTCTTGAATAAAATGACGTGCAAATCACTTCATCATCCCTTCTGTACGTTGGTGGCCCAAGTCTTGGTGTCACGTTGTATCGACTCAAGCACTCGTAGTCACTGATTGCATAATACTGCCAAGGCGTGAACTCAACACCATCCTGAGAACGTTCTAATATCCAGTTACCTGGCCGTGGGGAATTTGCTGCTTTAATTATTATGTATGCAACTTGGAAGATCTGCACACAAAAAGAATGTTTCATTAAATACATATTTCACACAAAAACATTTTTTTTTCATTCCTATTGCTACACAATTGCTATAAGACACTGCCCCTCAATTTGTCTTTTCTTAACTGTATTTCCAGGGTTATAAGTTACCTCCTAATTGTACCAGGCAAAACGCTTGTAAAGATATATTTTCCTAACAATTTGCACCAAAAGGATTAAAATATGCCAGTATTATTTTTTTTTCTTTCCATAATACACATACTGCACAAATATGGATATTTGCAAAAAGAGAATACATATTATAGCTCTTAACTAATTATTATTTATCCATTTCTCATATTTTGCAGAACTGTACTTCAGGTAAGCAGTACAAAATAATTTGGATTTACAAGAAGAAAAGATAAGGAGAGCCCTGCTAACTGAGCTTACAATCTAGATATGTGTGTTTCCCATTCTTAAGTGAAAACCTTAATATATATTTTTCAGGGGTTTGTAATGTGCATTACTATTTATCCATGAAACTGCGCTTATATTACCATCACAGTATTTTCTCCCCCACACTGTGTATTCTGCTAACTTGCCTCCCTGTTTGTTATATGGTTGAGTGAACGACAAATGAGCCGGTTCATATTGTACTGAGATTTTTTCTGAATGGCTCCAGAGTCATGAGTCTTAACAAAGCTACAGCTGATGTAGCTCATTGTAAGCCCACACTGGACAAGTATTTGCAACAATATATGTTTCTCCTGTAGCCTGTTTCATTCTTCAATTTAGAGAACATGCAGAAGCACCAATTTAAAGCTATACCGCTTACGAGCCAATATGAATTATACATTTTAATTTGCCATCCAAACAACATCCCACTATCGCTCTCTGTAACATATGGGCAAGAAAAGGAGTGTCCAGTGTGATTACAGGAGCCACTTAAGGCTGATGGACCGATTTCCTCCAGTTGTCCGTGGGCTAACATCCCATCTGCACTATGATGGGACCTTCGTTTTAAGCCCAGTGCTGCGTGACCAACAGTTCCCGACCTGGACAGGATTTTAGATGTTCTAGATGTGGCAACATGTTGTTTTCTAAATGGTATAATTGGTCAAACATGACCTTGGTCTGAAAGTTGTCTTTCTACACCTGAAATCCATACAATTGTGCATACCATAACAACACAATGGAACAGCAATGAATTAATTGGCAAGCTATCAAGGTAATTATATTTACGCAAGTTCTCCAACCAATCCTGGGATGCATATTAATACCCTCCGTTGCTGCTAATAACATGTACCTTATGTACTTACATGATAAGAGATATTTTAGGTGATTATTTTTAAACCTGCTTAATAACTTATAAGTTATTTAAAATATTCTGTGTACATTATTTTATCATAAAAGATTGACTTTTTGTCTTTCATAGCTTGATGTGTGCTAACTGATATTAATCTGGTGTGAACATTGCGAGATAGGGTGGGACAGTGTGCGACGGGAAGAGGTAAGCGGAGTGAAATTCAGTAAGCACAAAGATCAGATTTATATTTGTCTTCAGACTGAGGCATACATATTTTGGGTTGCAGACTTAATTATTTTCCTTAGTTTAACAGTTGGTACCCTTAGAGATGTATATAGAGGTTGCACAGATGGGACATTTCACTGGTCTGTACCTTGCAGGACACCATAGAATAAACTAGGTGGCAGAGTAAAAAGGCACATAAAATTCTTAGGCATTTAGGAGGATTAGTGTAAACTGCTAACAAGCACTGTGTTGACAAATAGCTTAACATCATAAAAAACACTTTCTGAACTTAAGAGAGAACAGCTCATTCTGCATGTATTTTAGGATCTAAATAATGACATCACCACCCACTTACTATAATCCCATTTATTGCAACAACCACTAGGAGGAAAATGGCTTCTAAAATCCAAATTCTATTAGAGTGTTTTGTTTCTTTCACAAACTTATATATTTATATTGTATGCAATGTGTCCCCAGAAAATACAGTGGAAGTGTTTAAGAGTATTTAAAGAAAAAAAAAGTTCACCCAGTGTGCTGAAAAATATATAATAAAACTGCTAAGAATATAAGGCATGAAAGTAACCCTTGACACCAAATAAATGGCTATATGACAGTGGCCTGGGAAAAAACCCATGGAAAATAATAGGCAGTCAAGCAACATGCTGTAAAACTGTCTCTTTACAACATAATGGATGAGCAACGTGACTGATGATTCTCTCAGGATAAATTTACCAGATCAGTGATGTCTCTTTTTGCTGCACAATATTTGACACAAAGAGCAAATAAGTAGATTTATGCATGAATACCTTAAAGCTTGTAGGGATAACATGCAAACACGTATGCAAATTTAGGATGCATTATTTTAAATGGGACATTGCGATGATATAAAGTATTGTTTATCTAATGAAATAATCTCCTCGAGTCAGTAGTCAGAGTGTCCACTCCATTAATTAGACTAGACATTCTGCGTTTAACAGCAAGGTAGCATGATGAGGACCTAGTTTGTCGTCTAGATGATTGGACTGAGATAACAGAGATAAAACATATATCTAATATGGATACACGCAACCGTTCAAAAGTTTGGGGTCACTTACCAACTTGCTTGTTTTCGAAAGAAAATACATTTTTGTCTATTAGAATAACATGGAATGGATGAGAAATACCGTGCAGACGTCGTTAATGTTGTTAAATGACTATTGCAGATGGAAAGAGCTGATTTTGTATGGAATATCTTCATTGGCGTACTAGGCCCTTTATCACTCCCATCACTCCTGTGTTCCAATGGCACGTTATGTTTGCTAATCCAAGTTTACATTTAAAAGGCTAATTGATCATTAGAAAACCCGTTTTGCAACTATATTAGCACAGTTACAAATTTCCATGACCCCAAACTTCTGAACTGTATTGTATCTAATGTCAAAACATTGTATTATATGAAAACCACAACTGTTTTGAAACAAATAACATGTCATTTTTTTCTGCATAAATGTAGCAAATATAGTGGCACATTAGCCTTTCTGAGTCGGGACTGAGTTCAGGGTTGGAAAGAAAAAACCCGACTTGGAAAAGGGGCAAACACATATGGGGTGGGGGATTCTACAGAACCCTAAACCCTAGCCTCATGTATTCACAAAGCAGACAACAGGAACATTTAAAGGAACCACATGAATTGAAGTGCATATGATGGCTGTCCCTTAAATAAGGAAAATGGCTATAGCCATGTTTGTTCAAGAGGTCCTACATTAAAGATGATATATTTAATTGGGCTAAAGCCGTAGAATAACATAAATCTTTGGAATCTCAGAGGTGTCAAAAACGTACATAATCTGAAAACAACAATACATTTTCATATAGCTTAATTGAATCTATTTTTTAATATAATGAGATAATGTAGAGATGTGACCCTAGCTTTCTCATTAAGGTGGTTAGGCATGGTTAATAAGCAGACAAATGGATCCCCCGGTTAAAGTAAACTGAATTAAAATGTAAACCCCTTATCATGCATTAACCAACACTGAAAATGAGAAGCACTAATACAGGGTTTAATTAATTATTCCTAGTCGCAAATGCTAAAGCTGTCCTTATGCCCTAAATAAAGTAAATTTTTTACACACAAGAGGATTTGGGGCATTTATGATACAGTGGTGGGGAAAGAATTGGCGAGAATTGATTCTAGTATTGATCCTAGTGATATCTTTGACCTGCTATGTCCATTTCATGCACGTAACAGAACAATTTAGTATTACTAATACAATAATAATAATAATACTTATTATTTTGAATGTCATTTACTTTGTTACCTTTCAAATTCTTGGATTGTGATCAACCACACTATTAAAAGGGAATTGTGACTATTTATTTTACTTAGTACCAGGTTACAAATATGGTTTCCTTATTTAATAGTTGTAGTTTTAGCAAAATATAATATTTTCAGGCAGACGTTCATATCTGTGATGTAGCTCTGTTATCTGAGCCCAACCTACTAGGCAAACACTCTTACTCCTTTCAAATAATTGAATGGCTCAGTCTTAATCACCCAGCAGGACACTCTGATTAATGAAATGCATAAATCATTATATTTAATCCTCAAAGAGAAACATATTTTTTTCCCATGAGATTTTGACTTTATCAACTAAATGTAAAGCGTTGTGTGCCGCTATTTTTTCTACACAGTATTACATGCACTATTTAGAAAGTTCACAGATAAAAGACATAAACACTACAGATAAGCAGTCCATATATTATGCAGTTTACAGGTTATTTATAGAGAAACAGAGGACCGTATAATGAGTACTTCCAAGTGGAACAAAGACTGTACATGTGAGATTTATAAGGATCCAGACGTTATTTGGTTAGCTTGTAATTTAGATTGTTCAAAGGAACTGGAAATGTGATATCTTACACATTTGGTATATGTGTGGTATTTCCAATTCAGGATGCTTGTAATTAAAGAGTAATGAAGGTCTTTCTAATACAGTAGGGGTTGTGCAGTACTTGATCCATACATTTTAAAATGTGAAGGTATAGGCAACCTGGTTCTAACTGTGCTAACTAAAAGATAAAATAACCCTGGTGTCACACCATACCCTTAGTTGACTATTCTCCCACAAATACTACATAGATGCCATAAAGAACTGCAAATGTGTAGGACTATGCAGAAAGGTGCTATTTTAAATCAGGAAAAAAAGATTTTAGCTAGAAAAAACATTAAAACAAGAAAGTGTCATAATTACTTGTCTTAAATCCAGTGTTATGGTGACCCAGTGATATATTCTGCCATTCTGAATACTGGGACTTTGCCACCAATCATTAGTGCCATCGATTGCATTGGTTATCGGGTGCCGTTCTGTAAATAAACAAATAAAAAAACATATACCAGCTTGCAAGTGAAAGAGAATAGAAAATTGAGTAAGAAAGCATTTTATTTCTATATATTTTGGTGAGAGGATTATTGGGTTCCGGTCAGTAAACAAAATACTACAGAAATAACGATGCCTGTTTGCAGTTAACCAGCAAGATGTACAACACATAATGAGGTCTTTTAACTACAATGTGAGTACATGAAAGTTGGCAAAAAAATCTTAATTTGTAGCAGCTCATTCATATATGCACTATTACTAACTCACATACTCAAACACACACAACTTATTCTGCACATTGATTGCTTGAAAAAAGCAAGCAATATGCAGAATAATTCAACCCCCAGATTGCTTGTGATTTGTAAATATAAGCTGAAGCTTGCAAATTTCTCTTTGTAGCCTCAGGGGGGTGACATGTAACCTCCCACACACACAGACACCAAAAAAAGATTAATTACAAAAATAATAATAGAAATGAAACAGGGATCCCCACATTAAGCAAGGGGGTCAACAACCCATCCACCTTTATCCCCTACCCTGTATGTGGTGGGGTAGGGGGTAATAATAGACTATATTGGGGTATAAAGCCCACCATGCTCTACATAATTTAGTGTTTACTGGGATGAAGTTTAAAATATACTGGGGGGAAAGGTTATTGAGTACAAAAAAATAAACTTTATATTAAACACCCTATTTACCCCCCTCCCCCCAAAAAATCCAAGTCGGTGAACTAGGAGTGAATGAGGTACTTCACTGTCCACCCCTTTGCACCTACAGGGTTCAGCCTTTTTAACTTTTACATTTTGTATTTGAGTGACTATATGAATTGCTTGCATGTAATGACATGTGACTAAACCATTTAACTATTTGTTGGTGAATAGACTCAACAGTATATCAGAAGATGGGTAACTTACCTTTGGGATTGGAACTGTTCTCATCACAGATGCTACATTGAGGGTTGCGTATTGGCCTCCCTGGCACATGTTCTACAAGTTTACAAAACATTTCTGGTCCCATTTCACCACATGTGGCATTAGTGGTAATAACGGCATTACTGGCAAGATTCAGTATAGCGGGAAACAAACCTAAACAGAACACAACAAGATTTACCATGTAGAATAACATTCAGAAAACAAATTCATTTATGTGTTAGGGGAATAATGTGTTTTCAGTTTTAAAGTATTCCAGTTGATGATTTAAAACACAATATGTATGTGTATTTAATCAAGCATTAACTCTTTTTCCCTGGTTACTTTGCTGTCATCACTATATATTAGCACAATGTTAGTGATTTTTGGTATCGTCCGTGAACAGTTCTTGCTTTAGAACAATATTATGAAGCAATGTATTATAGTACGTTTATTAGAGAAGAATTGTCCTAAAAACCTCCCAAGAAATGTTGTTAAAATGTCATGTTTTAAAGTTATATATATATCCAAACAAGATAAAGATAATCTGCCATGCCTGATGGACCAATCTTAAAAAGAACATGTTAATAATATAACTTAAATGTCTTGTTCTCCATACACTGCTAAATGTCACACTTTTGTAATTTAATGAAACATGGAAACATCATTTCTAGCGCTGTCAAAAGTGCAAACTCTTCTCAGAAATAATTATATATTCATGCAAGTTGCCTAATTTTCATTTTTGGGGGAAACACTTGTCAAGTGACACAAAAAAAACATGAACTGATAAGACATTCCTTTTTACGCAATTAAACCTTCAAATGAAATAATAAAATGACAGATCTGTAAAAGGTTAATTTACTTAACATGCAAGAGCTTGTAATTAACATTTTGTCTAAGTGACACAGTGCCTTTGAATACAATTATGTTTAAAATTCAATGTTGATGCTCTAGATAAAGATATAATACATTAAGGCAAACAAAGGGCTCGCTCAGGCATTCTTCCTGACCTGGGATCGCAGTGTTTTCCTGTTTACTTTCTTGCTACCCTCATGCTTGCGTCTGGTTAGTGCTCTACTTTATGAAGCAATCATGCAGTTCAATTGCCAAAAAAACTGTAGGGTTTTGTTATCTGTGTTCATGTTTCTAGAGCCATGAAACTGCAAATCTGCACATTCCTTCCATTATTTTGACTGGCTTTAGCTTATGTATGCCTCTGACCTTTTAAGTTCTGATAACTTATCTTCATAGCACATTCCTTTTATTGGGAGCTTTGCTCAGTGATCAATACATATTTTCTTTTAATATATGTCAAGTTTTAACCTTTTATCATTTGAAAGAATGATAAAAGCAAAGGATCTTTATGAACAATTACCTAAGCATTGTTCTGTATGTCCTACTTGTTATGTGTGACACTACTTGTCGCCCATTGTAAAGCTTTACAGAATATGATGATACGACATAAATCAATAAATAACAGCTACATTTTAGTTATCCATATTTTTAACAAAGTTAGGACCTATATGGAATATTCAAAGATACTTTTCAGTTTGTGTCCTTCTTCTAAGCAATTAAAACCATAGGTAGTAAGAAAAGCAAAAGAAAAATTGAAGATAACCCGCTGTGTGGATGTTACCACTTGCTTTTCCCCCACAGCCTTTTGTTCTTTGATTGTTGAGTACAATAAACATCCTTTAAAGAGAACGAAGGTGATGCGTAGTTTGAGGTGAGGTAAGCAACAGTAATATGTGGGTTCAGAACAGAAGTCACATCATATTACTCAGCAGTCCGTGTTCTTTATGGGGCTTGGCTGTATGGGCTACCCTTCCTACATTATTCTCCAGATTCTCCCTTCTTTGACTCAGCTCCTTCCACTCTCACCCCTTCGATAGTCCACTGTACGCTAGCCCAAACCCGTGTATGCAGCCAACCCTACCTACCTGACTTGACCCCACTCACATGCAGCCATTGAGCGTTGAAACCCAGCTATAATAAAAATAGAAACCCGTAGAACTTTGTAGGTCATAGAGAATCACCTCCTTCCAATACACTAAGGGCCTTGAGAAATAGTACATTTTAAACATTTAGAATGTTTGATACTTTAAGCAAGAGTTAACAACGATTATTCTCAGACATGATTTTCTTAACATGGAATGAATGGCCTCACCAGATGTTAGAAACACTGTAGTATTGTGTGTTTTATTTTTTTTTGGAGTCTTCCTCCTGTGGTTTATTATCTTGATATCGCTATGTATATATTTTAATTTATTTGAATATTTATATAGCTTTAGATGTAGAATTCCAAGCATGTCTTCAGGCGTCTGGCTTTAGTTCCTCTCCAGGGCTCTTTTCCCATTCATACCAAATTTCATTTCCTGTGTTGCTTTGTTGAACTTCTGTTTGCAAAAACCTGCTTTTCTGAGAGCAGGTATATGTGTAAAATGCCTTGGAGGTAATCTCTCATAGAGGGTCATGACAACGAGGCAAAGTTAAAAATGATATTACCTTATGAATGTTTTAATATATATATATCCTGATATATATGGGATAGATTGTTACCCCCAATACAAAGAAAATAAATAACCAGCCCATCAAATGATCAATAAGAAAATAATCTTTGAACTTTTAGGTGTTGATTATTACGCACCCTTGGTTTTTATGGTGATCTGTTTTCCCCACAATGGACCACTTACTATGATGTCCAAACGCATCACACTGCTACAACCATACTTGGTTGAATATGGGTAAATTCGCCAGTTTAAAACCATCACCCAAACATACATTAAGCTATTGAACTGGGGAATAATTAATAATTGTACGTGAAATCTTGCTTATAAGAATAAAGTATATGTGTCTTCTGATATACAAATTAGTACTAAAGATAATATTTTTCCAAGCATTAATAATTTCCTACAAGTCAAGTTCACCTTTATCTTGAATGAAACTAGCCACAAATTTAGCCCTTGAAAGGGTTGCAAAAAAATTCACATTGTAAAATACTATGGTGGCCTCCTCAACTGGAGGTTTTGCCTTCTTCCTGAAGTGTCTGAAGGCTTTTACAGTAAAAAGGAGTGCTGCATTCACAGTTATTCAGGTTTATTGTGTATATTGTTGATAATAACCCCTGGAGTTGGGTGGAATGGTTGATAAGCTATATGGCTGCTTTATACTATACAGAATTAATTATTTTGAGGTTGCTATTCCTTTTATCCGGGTTGTCTCAGATGCCTAATTTTAAGTACCGGTATTTTCACAGCTGAACTCCAACCACCAGTCTAGAAAACATCAAACAGCCTTGGTATGCATACTACCTGTGTACTTTTCCTACTTTACTACAACTGCACTGAGAAAGAACAACGGAACATATGTCATGATTGTATGTTTGCAGATCACACTACAAAGGAGCTGACGTTTAAAATGCTTTAATGACTGTGTTGACATATTGTAAAAAAAAAAGAAGTTCAATGAGATGGGGGGCAGTGTGAAAACCCTTGCCCCAGAAATGTAGCACCTGGCCTGGAACATGATGCTCCTAGCAGTGATCAGGAAATTTGGAATATTAACTTGCAGATGCAAGACAGCTGGAAGCGCCTGTGGAAGCCTGGCTTTCACGGCTAGGTTACTTAAGAAAATAGCAGAGGATGTTTACTTTCTAGCTCCTGTATTTATGTTTTGTGTCGGTGGTTTTAGTGTTCTTTACAAATCAAATCATTCTTGGTAGCACACTTTCTGAAGAATGTTTGGACTGGGGTTAATACGGACATTCAATAAACATAATTTTGTTCAGCAGATGGTTGTAGCCCTGCAGATGTAGAGCTAAACATCCTGCCAGCCTGCAAACCGTTAGGTGGTATCCCTCAGATTTATATTAGGAGTGTTACAGAATAACACAATTTCTATTTATCTTCACCATTGCCCTGGTTACTGTGGTGACTGCACCATTATAACGCAATGCACAAATATACTTAAAACAACTGGGTCTAGAATGCCACATTTATATTGCCTTCCGTGTTATCTCTTGTTGGTTGAGCTAACAGGCCACAAAATATCAGCCCCTGGCTAGAAGTGTTCAGTCTTAATTACAGGGTAATTGACTAGACCTGCATGACTAACTCCCAAACAAAAAGAAATAAAGAATTCTAGTGTCTGTGCTGAATCTTAAATAATTCCCTCTGGCCAAGAGAAAATGGTTAATTACTATGAGTGTAAGGAGGTATACTTTTTTTTTTAATCAGAAAATTATCTTTTCTTTTTTTCAATGGTCCGGTCAGGACTGGAAGGATTCCAGGAGCCAAGATTCTATGGCTTCCAAAATCCTACTAGCTTTTATCTATGGAAGCATCAATCCTTGGCTTCAAAATCATTTCCAAGCTGGCGCCATAAATATTCTGTCTGGTTCCCAAAGCTGAGTTTTAGCAGGGTTATGTCAGGTTGACTACCCAGTTCCTTTAAGGACCATCCTAGCAAAGTTTGCATTTGAGTGATAACAGTTTATAGCATGAGAACCCGACAAGCAAGTGGGACCTGGGCCTACAGAAGGACCCAAAATCTTATGCCCTGTTAACTTTTATTTTAGGAAATCAGCCCTGCTGACCTGTGGTTTTTCAATGCCAGCTATAACTTTTGGGTGTTTCCAGTACTGTGCAGAACACAATAATGATGTCATAAAGTCGGCAGACAAGTCATCTGCTATGGACACCGTCATTCCATGCATAAACATAAATACAAGTTCTTGCTTTGCACCAAGCAGCTTCCTATTCACATCAGTGACCCAGAAGCATGTATGAAATTTGGGTGCCAATGTCAGAAAATGGTACAACTTGGTACCTCAATTGATCAATCAAAGCTTCAGCCTCCATGACATAAGCTTGCTGACGTCTATGTGGCGGTAGCGTAATTGACTTTAATTTGGTGAATTAGGTGTAGTGGGTTATACTTATTTTAAGGGCTGATATTGTTGTGGCGGTGTGTGTAAGACATACGGGGTTACTGCCACATGTTTGGGCCTTTACAAATGTAAGGCTTAGAACTATAAACACAAAATGTTATAATGTGCAAAAAGCTATGGATACTACGGAATCCTTTTTTTCATTAATCTAAATGATATATTTTTCAAAGCACTTATACAATTAGACCCTGTAATGTCAAACAGACTTATTTAGATAAATCAAGGATATAATATAACAAACTAAACTGAATGTGACTATGTGAGTGGAATGATCAATTGAGGCTACGTTACTGAATACTTCCTACGCTCTAACTCCTTGTTTTTAGAGCTAATTTTCCCCATCTGTCTGCAGACCAGTTCAAAGCACCTCAACTTGTTTGGGAAAATACTTGAAACCCGAGGACCTTTCAAAGGACATAATTATTTTGGTGAAAGAATAGTTTGCAGTGTTAAGGTCTCTGATACGATCTAAACCTTCATCAGGACAAGGCATTGTCCATGCCAAAACATTACAAAGAGTTAAAATACAGACTAAGCATTCTAGGCTGATTAGATAAGTGATGTACCATAAATAAAGGAAATGTAAAGCAACGTTTAGCCTATCAGACATCACCACAGCTTAAAAGCCCTTGTGCTGCATTTTTTCCTCTTGGCTAACATCACAAGTTGCAGGAACTTACTCTTCCCACAGTCGTTCAGGCAGTTACTGACTAATGAACCATAGAACAGCTAAATCTGTTTGTGACAAAGATTGAGATTCATAATCAATGTATGTCATTTTAAGTTACAAAGTTACAGTGGTATCATATATATAACGCAAGTCAGGGGGGGTTATATGCTCACAAAGCCAGACGTGTGTGAAGGTTTATTTACTAACGCAAAAGTAAATCATTCTGAAGAGGAAATAGTGTAAGGAGTACATTTGAGACTCAGAAGAAAAACAGTGCAAAGTATATTAACCTTATGCATTAGAAGTTAATGGACAATCGACAATAAAACGTTGGTCTTCACTAGAATGTACAGAATGCCATAGAGATTAACCGTTTGTATGTCAGATAATTTACTATGAATGCAGACCCAATGTGGTAGACTTATTTGGGATTCCAGGGGTTAATCATTAGTATGCAGTAGGCAAGACTCTAATAGTCCATGTGGGTTCCTCCAGCAATCTTGCTTGTAATACAATGAGCAACAGAGAAACTAAGATCTAAGGTTATGTAAGTGCAAGTTATTCAGAAACAAAACATCTATTATGGGCAGAATAAGACGCCAAGATATCTCAGATACGTACTGCAGTTGTCCATATAGAATTGCATATGCTAATTTGGTTGTTCATACACTTTTATTATGTTTAGCTCTTTGTGACTCCTTGAATATTAACGGCCATTTGACATTTTAAGATGAATAGACAATCATGCTTCAGATTAAGTTTACATTGAGTGAGAAGTATTTAAGCATAAAGAAAACCAATTGGATGGCATAAAAGCGTATTTATATAAAAAGTGATTCTGGTGTAAAGTTCAAAAAGTGGTCTTATCAATGATCATGACCATTCCATTACTTGTTTAGGTGACAAGGCCATATTTCAACAGCAATTATTATTTTAACACATAACCCAAGGTATAACCCAGCATGTTGGTTTTATGGCTGGGAGTGATCCCCTTATTTTTGGTCTATGAGTAGAGTGTTCCTCCTTCAAAGTGCAATAGTGAGTTAGCATTGTACTAAAAGGCCTTTGTCACTTCTGTAGGTTAAATGTTTCTAATTCCTTACATTAATTATGGGAATATGGCCTATTACCACAAGGAAAGGCTTTTTTGAGGTTTTGCTCAATACGGTTTAATGGGTTTCATGTAGAGGATTATTTGGGAGGCATTCTAATATCCAGCGCTTAAAAAGACCCAAAAACTGTGCTGTTGGGAAGGATCACCTCTGTGTCATTTAGTAAATAGCTTGTCCTCATCTAACAATTAAGAACTAATTACAAGTTAGTCCTAAAACAAGCTTCCACATCTCCTTATCTTAATCCAACTTGCGCTTGGCACCTTTATGTCTGGGGTCCTTCACAGACTGACTCCTGCTTGAAATGAGTTTGGAAACCAAGTTTCTGTCCCAATCTTAAAATTGTAAGAAAAATGCTTATCTAAATCTAGTAAATCTTTATTTTAATCTTAAATCTCACTTTAACATTAACTAATTTAATTTTATGACGATTCATTAACCCTTTCAGTTCCATTTCTGTAAAACATCTTTTTGGACTACTTCTTATAAAATGCAACTATGGTGTAAATGTTGTGTGCACTACTGATTAAACAAAATGTATCCAAATGTACAAATAAAGACTTTAACATAAGTGATACACGACAAGGGTGGCCAAGCAGTTTTTGTAATGTAATTGTGGATGACCTCAAATTCCAAGATTTATTTTTTTACTCAGAGGACCTTTATCATACAGCAGTATGATCCTTCTGTACACGAAATGTAATTGCAAAAAGGGAAATTAACCTTTTGTGAATATATAAAATCGTGACAATGATATATAATTACTTTATATTCTTAATTGAAATACATTTCCTATTTAAAGAAGTCACTAATTACCTGAAACTCTCTGTATCTTTGCTGTAATTGTTTTTTGGAGATATTCTTTTTAAAAAATGCAACACATTAAAGCTGAGATTTGTGTCTCAAAAGTGGCAAAGCCAACATTATCTTATCAAATTCCTGCCCTGAAATATTCTCCTTCTGACTCACCAACCCTTATAAAGACTGCTTGAACCAATCAACACCATAAACCAGAGATTACAGGAAGAATAACCATATAGAACGTGGGAAAAAGAAAGATACCTTTATACATAAAGTGTTTTCTACATATACTTTGCTTATTTTAATCTGTAAAATCACTAAAATTACAAAATGTAGGATTTGGGAAAAGTGGCAAATCTACGTTGAGCAACATATTAATAGGGATAATCATTTCTGTAGATTATAAAAACATGAGGTTAAGGAGTTTTATTACAAAGTTTGCTTAATCTGTAAACACTATGACATGAGTTTACTTGAGGAATTTAAGATGTTTTTTTGGTAATATCCAAGAATCAGCACATTTCTACTGGAACCCATATTTTAAGCGCAGGGAGAAAAACTAAAGTTTCAAGATGTTCCGAATGGGTCATTGTGACCATAAGGTCTAATTTTGCCCCTACCTAATATATGATATGATTTGCACACAAGGTCAGTGAAATATACAATAAACGGGGTGTAAATCTATATACAAAAACTCTTGATATGAACCACGAAGGTCTGATCAGTATATCAGTATGACGCTGTCCAGAGAGGTCCCCGGAGCCACTTTGGCGCTAAGGATAAGTGGTTGTAATTGTATATCACATGAGAAAATCCCCTTTAATCCAGTGTTGGTTTATATTTCTGAATTATACAACTGAGCCTTACTTTTAAACACTTTGATAGACCTGAACAATGGCACGACGCGGGATTAAGTGGGATTTACAAAAACGAAGTAAAGTACACAGTTTCATAAATGGTCTGATTCACACAATTCTATTTGTGCAACTTTCACTCAAAATTCTTTATCTAAAGTTACAACGTATTTTATAATGTTTTCGCCAAATATGGTATTCAATTAAATAATGTTAATAATGAATGTAAAATGATTACATCATATACAATGTTAAAGGTCATTTTACAGTGGATGATTTGCCATTGAAATGTAACTCTTTTGCGGCTCCCTAAGTGTCTTCTTCACCAACTGTAGTTTAACATCTTGCTTTGAAGGAACTTTAAGGAAAAAGGTAATTGAGGAGTCCAAAGTCATATCCATTAATTATTATTTGGGTTGGCTTGGCTGAGCAATCCAGAAGAAGCGAGGAAGCCACGTGGGAGCTCAACAGTATGCTCAACAGAGGATCTCCCCAACTAGTCCATGATCATCACTGTAAAAGCGTGACATTGGGACAGTGCCCCAAAATCTGGTCTGTCCTATGAAAAAAAAAAAATCTGTCCTATGAAAACCAAGACTGTTGGGATGTATGTTTTCATTTAGTAAAACAGTAACAAGCTTCCAAGAGCATAAACATTTGAAGTTCATGGTTATATTTGTTTAGCTTTATAATATCACATTTTTAAGGGTCTGTATCAAATGACAGAAACATAACTCTGAGTATAACATGAATCGTGTCTTGTATGTCATACTGTTTTAGTGCGCTATATCATTTACTAAAACTGGTTAAGTGTTGTTTGATGCACTTTGGTCGCTCACATAACCTTCCCCCTTTTATCTCCTGTTTGAAGACACTAGCAATAAAACCATAAGAAACATTGAATTTGACACAGATAAGAACCATTTGGCCCATCCAGTCTGCCCATATTTCCCTGCTGTTCTGTCCCATGCATATAAATTCTGTTACTGTATTAACCTCTACCCCTTCTGCTTGGAGACCGTTCCACTTACCTACGCCCCTTCTCAGTAAAGTGAAATTGAATTGCATTACATCTAAGAATCTCTCTAGTTTTAGAATATAACCTCTTATTTATGATGATCATGTCATCTTCTTAGGACAACTGATCAGTGTCCTCACTAATTTCAGTAGGTACGCAACTTGTATCTACACATTTTCTTGGGGTAAGCATATATCTAAAACACCTTGATGACATATATATATATATATATCATTACATAAGTTATGGTGGGTAAAAGGTGATGGAAACCCTTCCACTTAAATTTAAGGGGTAGTAGAAGTATTATTAAACACTCATCTACACACACCAGACAAGCCAGGAGGCTTGCTTTTCCCTCAGAAATCTCATGGTGCTTTCACAACCACAAGGGATTCTGGGTAGGCGCATGCAAACAAGGTTAACAATTATCACCTTTGCCTCTATATCCACTTTATACATGGATTCCTTGAAAGTAATTGCCCGCTGTACAAGACAGCCTATAGACAAAACTCAGGAAGAGGTACAATAGCCAGATCACCACTCATGGACAGCTGTTTCGTCCTTCATGGGACTCGTCAGCATGAGGTTGGGATACTGGCTTAATAGTATGAGGCTTGGGGTAACTAAGAAATATCATTACATAAGTTATGGTGGGTAAAAGGTGATGGAAACCCTTCCACTTAAATTTAAGGGGTAGTAGAAGTATTGTTAAACACTCATCTACACACACCAGACAAGCCAGAAGGCTTGTTTTTCCCTCAGAAATATCATGGTGCTGCCACAACCACAAGGGATTCTCTTGTGGTTGTGAAAGCACCATGAGATTTCTGAGGGAAAAGCAAGCCTTCTGGCTTGTCTGGTGTGTGTAGATGAGAGTTTAACAATACTTCTACTACCCCTTATATATATATATATATATATATATATATATATATATATATATATATATATATATATATATATATATATATACATATATTAGCATGTACAGTTTAAGTGCATTCTGTGCATTGGACTATCCCTTTAAGGCAATTTACCTTGAATTCTACATAGGGTTGTGGTAAAACTTTGAGCAATTTTTTTTTTTCAGAAACCTGTAAATCCCCTAAATATTAATATAATTAAATATTGACTCAGACCAGCTGAACTGAATGCCAAAGGCAGCGTTGGCTTTATGGGTCTTTTTATTTTTACGTTATGGATAACAGTAGTATTATTCATGTATTGTCTAGACAACTTCAAAGAAAAAGGCATTTCTAGAGGCAAACAGCTGCAAATCCTTGACAGTGCTTTGTGGCTTTGTCTGTTTTATGTTGATGCGCTGTGCTACTCACTGCATGAACACATACTAACAGTCATGTAAACTCTTCGGATGGAGTCTTTCATCAAAGGTAATACCTTTTATTGGGCCAACCCAGAAAATGCTGTAAAGTAACATAGGCTTTTGAGACCTCACAAGCAGGGCCGGACTGGGACTGAAAAGCAGCCCTGGAAAAATTTGGAGACCAGCCCCATATAGTTTATCTCACGGTGAAGCTCTTATACCCACACGCACCCCTTATACATACCTATATATATGTGCCATTCTTTTTATCTCATTATTTGTATTAAAATGCCAGAAAGCAAAAGTGTTAAAAGGCCCTAATAAATGAAATACATTACACATAATGGGATCAAAACATTTACTACTGCGAACATTTTTAGATGAAAAAGTTCCATTTTATTCAGTGGAACAAAACACTGATCACATTATTCTTCACGATATTCTGGTAAGAAACTTTTATTTCTTTATTAATTCATGTAGACTATTTTTTTCCATATTTAATAAAAGCTATGATTGAGACATGTTTGGTTTTTATTTCCTTTCATTTGACAACCTACTCCCGAGTTATGCACCTCTGCCCCCAGGCTTGCCACTCTGCCCCCCTGATATGCCTTCAAACCCCCTATATGCCACTCTGCCTCCAGAAATGTCTTATGGCCCCTATATGCCAGTCTGCCCCATGATATGCCTTCTAACCCCAAATATGCCACTCTGCCATATAGGGGGTTAAAAGGCATATCATGGGACAGAGTGGCATATAGTGGGTATAAGGCATTCCTGGAGGCAGAGTGGCATAAAGGGGGTTAAAAGGCATATCATGCCCACTCTGCCTCCAGAAATGCCTTATACCCCTATATGCCACACATGCATTCCATCAGAAGAAGAGACATCTGAGGTCTTAAAAGCTTATGTAGCTGTACATATTTGTCTATGGTTATCCAGTTGTACCGCTCCATATCCACATATTTTTTTCATATTAAAGCCTACAGGATATGTATGTGGGATAACCCTAAAGGAAACTGTACTAAATACTGTAAATAGTCCATTGAGTGGAATCTCTTAATTCCTGTTGGTACATCAAACTTAAGCTTTTCATAATAATATTTACTTTTAAACATAGCCAGATGTAAAATAATAGAGCCTTTTGCTTTAAAAAGCTGCCAATTCGTACAAACGAACAGCTCCCAACTGTTGTCCCCTTACAATAAAGTAATCCATGTGTCTGGGTTTTGGCTGCTTATCTCTGCATACATCCGCTATACGTCTTTATCTATAATCACTTGGCTGATTATTTTGTTAATAAGTTACTTTTAGCATCCCATGTAGTAACCAACTGAAAATGTATGTTATGCTAAAATTGCTGGGTGGCAAATATACAGAAGAAGACAGACACGTTGTAGAAGGACCTCCACTAATGTGTTTTATTTGTTTTTTTTCCCTGTGTTGACCTAGGTTCCATCCTTTTTAATTTCTCAAGTTCGTAAAATGAATGACGCAGCTTTGAGTAATAACAAAAAGCAGCTAATTTTCGATAAAAGTGTAAGGAAGCTGTTACGGAGGAAGACAATGGAAAGAGAAAGACCTGAAAGACGTGAGGTACTGTTGGCTGATATTCAGAAAAGGCCATGTTACTTCAATGAACTTTTTTTTATTATTGTTCTCTTAGCACCGATAGACAGACTTTTTACAAAGTAGAACGATGGCAGCCTCATTTAACCTACAACCTGATAATCTCCCCTTTCATTCATAGGTACTTTACACAATACATTTAAACCTACTTTGATCTCATTTATAATGTAGCTATTCCCTGCTGCGGATAACTTAATTAATGAGATTATTTCATTGACCAACAAAAGGACAAGAAAGAATAATCAAATGTGAAAAGTAATTTAAAGGCATAGTAAAAAAAAAAAAAATACTTTTTCTAAAAAATAGTTTTTCTAGTACTTTTCCAAAGCTGGCTTAAATAAATTCCAAAGAATATTTGAGTAACTAATATAAACAGGATTTTGCACGTCAGTTGTATATGTAACCTGAACAAATAGGAGGAAATGAAATACTATGAGTTTAAGTATACAATGTAAGTACTTATGCCCAGATGTAGATTGTTGACCAGCATCACATGCATACATGTCAAGTTCTCGCTAAACATATGAGAAGCTGCTTTATAGTGGGCTAGGCATCTAACATATCCAACAAAAAAATAACAAAATGGATCATAAAAGCTACTCATTTTTTTTCCAAATGTAAATAAGATTATTGTTCTTCTGGCGTTCTGTAAATAAAATGTAAAGTGATGTAATACATGGCATCCGCGATGATTGAGAAGACCTGATTAAGTTATACCAGTCCCCGTGCTAGTTATCACAGTTGTGCTTTGCTATTGTATTACAGCACTGTGATGTACCTGAAGGAGTGATAAGAGTTTACGCTCCATTGCACTCAAAGGTTTCCATGGCGATCCAGCTGAACAGTCGGACGAAAGCCAAAGACATCTTGGCAAGGTTTCAGTGCGAAAACAGGTGTGAAGAGGACCACATTTTTACATTTCCTTCAAAATGACAGGTTTAATAACAGTAGTCATTTCAATTATTTTGGATAACCTACAGAGTGACCTTTATTATGTGTAATATAAATCTGGTATCACAGTGTTCGGTGTATGTCTTTTTCAATTTCGATTTAAAAAAAAAGATAAGTTCTACTAGATATGTTACTTTGATACGCTCTGTGTTAATTTAGCATCATTTCGCCAGAGTGTGTTTCTTCCGTGTGCCTAGAAACTATTTGTGCGAGTTTCCTTCTTGTCCTGTAACTTGAGAAATAATTATGTTAAATTTGTTTTATATTAGATTAACATACAATTTGATGGCAGATGAGAGAGGTATTCCAGCAGCTTGATAAAAAAAGGTGTTAATCATCTGCCCATTTTTGTCCACATTATTATAACGTTTTATAATTTGTCTTCTTCTTTGTAGTAACGGAACACCAGACAGTGACAGAATAAACAACCAAAGTTTATATGAAATAGGAGGAAATATAGGTAAGCATGGTATACCAAATGGTTCCATAGAACTTACATCATGTGTACTGGCATGGGATAAATATGAGAGAATATCAGCAAATTAGATTTTATAAAGTCAACTGACTGATTGCTAGTACTCTACTGGTCGATAGTTCATATTGGACCAGCACTAGTGTCAGCACTATTTAGGTACTGAATTATTTTATTGATTTTTCTTGGCAATTGCTTATAAAACTTAAACAATGAGGTCCTTTTTTGGAAGTTTTAAGAAAATATTATTTATCTCCCTTTATACAGGTTCATTAAAAACTAGTAAATGCCTAATAGCTCAACTATCATTGTTTTTCTATTTAGATTCCATAAATAGTATAAAAGACCTCATACTAGAATTACTTAGTGACTAATATACCGGTATGTATATATATATATATATATATATATATATATTATATATGTATTTTTTGGGTGGAGATGGTTCACCAGTGTCTTATAGCAATGGTTTATGTTTCACTAATGACCTTTGACTATGTTTATTTTAGGAGAGCATTGCCTGGATCCAGATACCTATATGTTGGATGTGTACAATGTGAACCCTCGCGCAGAATGGATTTTAAAGCCAAAAAACAGCTGAAAATGTGAAGGTGATTTGAAGGACATGCTTTACAAATGCAGTAGACTGCGCCAATGGAATGCAGAAGACTCTGAGCAATAGGAACAATAATGATGGAGACTCGGCTCAAGACTTTGAAAAGAAATAGAGGTACTAAACCACAAGGAGAATGAAACCGTAACCCTTTCAGGAAAAGAGCAGACCATGGAAAAATGTTTCTAGGGAATATATACTAAAAATATATAGTGAAATGACACATCAACAAAAACCTACCTGCATAAGGGACAGACGGTCAAGATATCCATGAGGTCATCAGTCTGATCACATAAAAGTATTATTTTTGACGTACAGATTTGGCTTGTGTATCTGTTAAAATGCACTCCCGGACAAACTAGGACCCCATAATCCTTTGATAGTAACAATATTTCTTTTCTAGTAACATTTTTATTATTAACGTTAAATGTTTTATGTGATATAAGTGCCTCACTTATGTATTTCACAGCCTGATGGTATCTCAATTTTGTACATTCTTATGTATAAACCACTATGTACAGTTATGTTTATATCATTTTGTACAGGCACCGATGTTTCAATTTGTATTGTAATGTATCATAATATTGTGCATGTATGTGTGTATGTGTAACCAGTCTTACATTATTTCAGTATTGTAGCGAGAGGTTAACCCGTATCACTAGTTCTTACGGCAGAATGTTCTAAGCATCTCAAATAATTTATTGAAAAAACAACCTTAACTTAAAAAAAGGACATTTCTGGTATATTGCTAGTTATATACTACATTAGATGCATATAGATGCAAACCTATTATACCAAACTAAAGCAATCCAAGTTAACATTCCACCAGCCCATCTGGCTTTTTACAGATGAACCTAATGGCTTCTCCAGGTTACTAAAGAAAAGCAAATATTTGTGTCTATGTTTGCGACAAAAGATTCATATTATCAAAATATATTGTCCGATCACACATTTTTAGCTCAACCACGACCCTGGCCACGTATCAGTGTTTGCTATGCTTCTCCTTGTTAAAAGCTGCGTCAGTGTTAGTAGCCATGATTAAAACCCACCAAAACATGAAATAGAATAAAGTCAACATACTTGGCATAAAAGAACAATCCGTGAATAAATTACTCTTTTGTTTCTGTCGATTTGTGTTGCAATTTGTACATTTTATACGGTGTGGTGGTCCTGTTTTTTTTATAATGATATTCTGGCTATTCAGCGTGGTTATCATCTATAAATGTGTTATCTGGGGGTGTTTGAAAGAAAACTGTTACGTCCCAGAAACTGCCACGCAAACTATATATTTAGATCTTCTATAACATAAGCTGGTTGGGACCTAATGAGTATCCGTATATCTATGATGATGGTATATTTTCTCTTTCGGTGAAATAGAATTTGAGCCCCTATTTAAAAAAATGTGTTAGACCATATATACAGCCTATACTATCCCTTTAAAACATTGGATATCATGCACATTTCACTACGATAGAAGGAATTCACTTTATGAAAGAAGAGTATATGTCGCTGTCCTTGAATGACATGAAGCAGGAAAAATGACCTGGGTATCTTCCTAAAATAAGTGTCTCTGTTTATTTCTATTTTGGGATGTAGACATTCTTAAAGGTTCCAACAACTTAGCTCAAAACAGCTGATGTTCCATTTGTTAAAGGATTATGTTCCTTTAGAGATGAGACCGAGGCAACGATTCTTAAAGAACTTTCCAACGATGTCTGGAATGCGACATCATTTTTATGGCTTTCTATGAAAGTAACACCCCTGAGGTCTGGAATATTTTTATATGTTCAGGTGATTGAACATAAAATAAATGCCATAAGGTTTGTCAATACACAAGTTATTACTTCTTTCTTACCATTCACCATTTTTTTCTCCCCGCTTAACCCTTTTATTCCCTTTTCTCCCCGATCATAACCCCCTCTCTCTGGAGCCAACTGTTGACATAAGAATTAACTTGATTGATCTTTAGTTTTTTTTCACTGCCAGTGATGAATGAACTCATTGCATGTGTTAGGTATTGTGTATAATCAATGTATACAACAAAGTTAATGTTATGAAATAATATGTTAGCTATTAACAATAAACTCTGACTTTCTACGGAAACAAGGAAGGGTAGGAGTTGGTGCATTTTTATAACTTACTGTTGTCACATAATGTTTGTCTTCTGTGTTAAAATAAATTTCCAATATATGAGTTTCCATGTGGGTTATGTACTAACAATAACATTCTGCCATGTTGGTACGCGTCGCTGTGGTTTTATTGCTTCTAAGTTCTATGAAGTACCAGTACCCAGGAAACATTCTGAGCCCATAAGGGAAACAACAGTAGAGAAAATGGATTTGGATCAACAACATGAAACAAAACATGCAACAAACATTTATTTAGCCTGTGGCTTCAACGTTATCAAGTTAGTACCAAGGAAAAGTCATTTAGAAAACAGTAGTACATACTTCTGGTAAGGTTAAGTGTCCTGAAGCTACCATGTATAGTCCACGTCCATGTATAGACCACGCAGACATTCTGTTACTGAATTCCCTTTTATTAAGGCTCACATCAGACGTGTAACACAGTTGCTGCCTTAAGGACTAAAGGATTTTTTGCACTTTAGCTACCTGGTTTTCAAACATAATCCTCTCTCATTTAATTTAACTACACAAGTAGTATATCATTTGATCAGAGAAGGCTTTCAATTGTTTGGGAGTCTCATTTGGGTGAAAATGCAGTGCAGTCTCATTGATTTAGTTATTTGGTAAGCAATATAGCCATGAAAAATTAGATAGGACTTGTCAAACTTGGGGTAAGCAATATATGGCCGTATAGCCATGTAAAATGTACAGATATCCACACAAGATGGGGTTCCATTTTATTTTATGTAAGACATAGACTGGGCTGTTCCTCTAATATTCACTAATCCTCTAATGTACTCTAATGTCTCTGTATACTAACTAAATCGATGCATCTGTTGTGACAATTTCAGTTACACAGGTTGTAAATGTGTTTGTGAGGGCTAAGGACTAAGCTCTGTACCCCTGCCAAGCCATCATCTGGTGGTCTAGATGGCAGATGGCTATTACTCTTGTTATTATATATTCTGGCATGCATGTTGTTTTACATTCATGCTTCTGCTTCAGCCACAGAAGTTATGACCACCTGGTCACCACAGCCCAAGAGCCACCTTGTGGTGCTCAGCTTCGGAGCATTGCAAGGTGGTCATATTGATTTTACAGCTCCCTGGGCTGGTCAAAGGAGATCAGAGGATCTTCTCAACTGCTCCTCAGCACCCTTAGCATAAGAGAATTATTATGTAAATATAAATCAAATCAATATTCGGTGTAACCTCCCCTGCCTTCAAAACATCATCAATTCTTCCAAAAATCTTGAAGAACTAACCCCTCTTCAGGCACAGACTTCGGCAGATTCAGGCAGCCTCCGTTGCTTCTCTCTCTACATATGTAATCCAAAACAGACTTGTTGATGTCGCAATGAGGGCTCTTGGGGGGGCATGCCATCACTTCCAGGACTCCTTTCTTCTTCTTTACACTGAAGATAGTCATTCAGCATATGTCTTGGCTGTATGTTTGGGGTCATTGTTATGCTGCACAATGAATTTGGGGCCTCCCTGATGGTATTGCATGGTTGATTCATGTCTGCCTGCACTTTTCAGCATTGAGGAGACCATTAATTCTGACCAAATCACCAATTTCACTTCAGAAGTGCAGCCACAAAGCTGCAAGGAACTTCCACCATGCGTCGCTGTAGCCTACAAACACGCATACTTGTACCTCTCTCCAGCCCTTTGGTGAACAAACTGCCTCCTGCTACAGTTTTTCAGTCGCTTGGCGGCACTACTGAACATCTTCCCATTACAAAGGGAAGAAAGCATGTGTCTTTCAGCTGTAGCTCTACAAAAACCGACATATAATTCTCCATGACTACATCCGGGTTGGGACAAACACATACCAACCTTGCAAAGTCTGACCCTGATTTTTGTTGCTAATTTTCAAAATTAAACATACTGGAAATTGCCTTTATTTTAAAATGAAAGGAAAATCACCAATCGGAGGGTACTAAATTGATATATCCATGCTACCGTAAACACCAGTGTCGCCGGCCACAGGTTCTGTATCATTCAGATTACCTGAAAATTGCAACAATGCACAGTATGCACTTACAACCAAAGGTTTTATTGCTGTATAACGCCATTAAAATTGGCTCAAGGCAGTAAGAGCAAAATGCTAGTAAAATTGCATGACACTGGTTATAAATCAATTATACAGTGTGTGTATATATATATATATATATATATATATATATATATATATATATATATATATATATATATATATATATAGGGGGCATGTGTGTATAAAGTGCTCCTGTAAAAAGGGCTCATGTGTCAGTATATAGTTGTAGCATTCCTCTGTATAAGGGCACATGTGCCTGTATATAGAATTATAGGAGGTATGGAGCAGAGGTAATGATCGGATATAAGGCAGCGTAGTTACTATGTGGGAGAGGTAGGCATCATTCCGATACAGAGGAGCGGGTGTTTGAATAAGGAGAGGGGTAAGGTTCCAGTACGGGGCAGGAGAGAGATAAGGATTGGTGGATTGGTAAGGGTTGCAGAGCTCAGGTATGGGGCAGAAGAGGGGGTAGTAAAGCCCCGATACAAGGCAGGGGGTGGTAATGCTCCAGTACAGTGATGGGGAAGTCTGATGCGGGGCAATGCTCTTATTCTGTGGGCTGAGGTATAGCACAGCTCGCTGTTTCTATATAGCACAGTCAGTATAATGCCCCCACACAATGGCTGGGCTAAGGCCGCTTCTCACTGGCTGTGACCCATGATATAATCTGAAAATTAGTAAATTAAACTAAAAAATAACATTGTCCAATGGGACACCATTGTTGCAGTTCTCAAAAATATGTATTAAGAATATCTATTAATATGGAATCTGCAATACTTTTTAGTGTTATAGCTGCAAAACTTGGATATTAAGTATTTATGTTTTGGAATTCATTGTAAATCGGATGCACAGTCTAAGTTAGTTATGAATAAATAGCAGATACAGCTTTGTTGTTTATGCAGAGAGGGTAATAAAAATCAAAGCTATCAGTCATTATTTTTAAAGAAGTCATGCGTATTTTATTGTAAATCATTTTGAGAAATGTTTGCATTTTAACAGCTCTTAAAACAATTAGCACTGAGCAAAAACAAAATACTGTCAGATTCTCAGCAGCAAACGTATAAAGACAAAAATATTTCAATTTACTGCTATCCTACTGGAGGTATTTGTTGTATTTTTCCTCAAAAAAAATTAAATTGCTAAAACTTTAAGAAAAAGTTCCTGAGTTGGAAATATGAATTAAAAAGTTTTGGAGCACCATTGAGAAAATGGGGTAACAGTTAATAAAAAAGATATATTTTCACATTAGATCAAAACTGCCACCCAAGGTCCTATGGCAAGGAGACAGGCCCCAAATGCTTTACCGTGTTCTTAGAAGACCTGGGAAATTCAGGGGTTTTGTGTACTGAATAACAGATTAAATAGGCTCTGTGTCCCTGTATCACCCAATACGTGTTTATATTTCAGATGGTGTCGTTGGCAGCACTTTGTGAGCTAATATTACTTCATGCTGTTACTTAAAGAGCTGGTTCCAAACCTACTTTGAGAATAACAGCATGTAAGTATAGACCTCCTCTACTTGATAACATCTTGTTCGATGAATGTATATGTAGGAGATATGTCTCTGTCCTGTTTATTGTTCTGTTCCAGGACAGGAATGAGGAAAGACTCCGCGCATTTCAAAGGCTTTGCTGAAATCACTGGCTTCGGTCTGCGTGCCCTTCACCAGTTTCATGTTGCGTATGCATCCGTGGAATGAGGTCTGGCTGGTCAAGCAGTTTTGCTTCACATCAGCTACATACGAGGGGAAAAAAACAAAGAAAAAGAGTGTCAATGTTTGTTTTCATTCCATTCTGTGCACCTTTGGGGACAGTTGTGGGGAAGCTGACATAGTTGTCAAAGGTGTTCCTTTGACAACTATGTCAGCTTTTGTGTACATATATTTCACTGTATATTATCTGTAACAAAAAAAACTGATAAATCAGGAGGGCCATGCTCACAATTAATTTTTATAATTTTGTATTTATTTATATATTATATATAATATGTTTTCCAATTTATCAAACAAATCATAAATTAAAAGTAGGTCCTTTCGAATATGGCTTTGGCTGTGATATGGATATTCATCAATGTATCAATGTAATAGCAGATTTAATAGCTTTCTGTAAGCAGTAAAAGGGATAGAACACGGAGCCGGATACAGTGAAGCACAGCATTCACTTTAACAAAGTGCCGGCACACAGAATTTCATGGTGAATGTTTTCCCTTAATAACTTGATATAACTTTAAAATGTGCACTGGAAGAGTTAAAACAAATGGAGCTTGCAATTATTACATTAACCTGTGATCCTGGAAGTTGTTTATACATCTTACTTACATTCCTACTATTAGTGACTCAAACTTCCTTCCCCATGGCTTTATGTTTTCACAGCGCCTCGCCTTATTTAATTAAGTAGACACAACACTGGTGTGTCGTACGCCTGTATATGTAAATATATGTATAAGGATGTTGGCTTTGATAACAAAGTAATAAATAAAATACATTCTAGTTGTGTCGGCTGTGGCAAAAGCGGGCTTTAAGTAATGATATACAAATACGAAAGTTTAAAGGTGTAAAAACTGAGGTCTCAATTGACCTTACCGAGAAGGTGTTAGATAAGTCTAAGATAAGCTATCCTAAATCTAAGACAAGACCACAGACACATTAGTCAATGAGTCAGGGGATACTCTAACCAGAAATAATTCTTTGAAGTTTACATTAAATTGCTCTTACCCGGATAGCCTCCAACATAAATCGGATTGTTAGTGTCTGCAGAGGTTGACTGGACATGTGGGCTCTCTGCATTCACAACATTTCCATCCACCGTAAGGACAATGCGATGTTTAATTTTACTGGCCTGAAGCTTATGCCACTTGCCATCACATAAAGAGCTGGGGCTCTCTGGCTTGTAGACTGCTGTTATTCTGCCGGCACCATTATTAACATGGAACAAAACCTGTCAAAATAGAACGCAATGATTAAATCAGTTCTGGTCATATAGTTAATATTATCATTTCAAGATCATCCTTTTGATGGTACAGACCACTCTTCTCCTGATGCCTTGATGGTCTGCACTCTAGCAGAGACAAGAGGCACTGGGTCATCATAACCAGGCTCCCTTGGTCTCTGTGTAGACCTCCACTGAAGGAGGAGAAAAGAGATACTTGCCACTGAATTCACAGATCCTCCTACTCCACAATATAAATTATGTACATGAGTCTTTGGATCCCATTATAATGTCTCTGGTTTCGCTTTTGTGACACTACTCATCTGTTGCAGTTGTGTGTGCTCATGAAGTAGACAACAGGGCAGTGTGCTTAATCAGCCCATTAGAATACGTCATCACATACTTGTTGTTGTCCACTATTCATTCAACATAGGGCTAAACGTTATGTGTATGCAGATATACCATGGGTCTCTTGTGGAACTGAGATACCGTGTCAAGACAAGGTGTGAGTCTCTGGCTGGAATTAGGACAATATGGTATAAAGCCCAACGGACTGTCACCATCAAAATGTTTACATAACCTGACAGGAAGAGCATTGTCCCCAAGACTCCTGGCTTTGTTATTGTTATTTTTAGGTGACAATATTTAGCAACATTTCCAACCCCAACATCCATGACTCTGGCAAAGAGCAGTGGCTGTAGGTGGTTTCAATAGGGCTGAAACAACTAATCGATAAAATCAATAATAATCGATTATGAAAATCGTTGGCAACGAATTTCATCATCGATTAATCAAATCGATTTTTATCTCCTTATAATAATCCGATCTCAAACAGAGATCGGATTATAACACCGGAATCCAGATCCCCCGCAACGCTGCAGGAGACCTGGATTCCCCTCACTGTCGGCCGGTCTCTCACTTCCGTCTCTCTCCCCCCTCCCATACACCCCTCTGACTCCTCCCCCTCCCATACGTCACTCTGCCTCTCTCCCAGCTCCGTTACTGACAGTAACGGAGGCTGTCTGTGCGATGCAGACCCCCACCAGCTGACAGAGAGGATGATTCTCTGTCAGCCTGTGAGTGTCTGCATCGCACAGACAGCCTCCGTTACTGCACTTCACTTACACTGTGGCTTCTATGAAGCTGCAGTGAAAGTCCTTGTCTAGTGAAGATCCGTTGCTGACAGGAGGCAGAGTGGAGTATGGGAGGGGGAGGAGGCAGAATGGAGTATGGGAGGGAGAGGAGGCAGAGTGGAGTATGGGAGGGGGAGGAGGCAGAGTGGAGTATAGGAGGGGGAGGAGCCAGAGTGGAGTATGGGAGGGGGAGGGGCCAGAGTGGTGTATGGGAGGGGGGAGGAGGCAGAGTGAAGTATGGGAGGGGGGAGGAGGCAAAGTGGTGTATGGGAGGGGGAGGAGGCAAAGTGATGTATGGGAGGGGGAGGAGGCAGAGTGGTGTATGGGAGGGGGAGGAGCCAGAGTGGTGTACAGGAGGGGGAAGAGCCAGAGTGGTGTATGGGAGGGAGAGGAGCCAGAGTGGTGTATGGGAGGGAGAGGAGCCAGAGTGGTGTATGGGAGGGGGAGGAGCCAAAGTTGTGTATGGGTGAGTTATAGTGGTGTATGGGGGGTATTATGAATTTCAGGGCATATAGGGGATATAAGGCATATCGATATTAGCATATCAGGGGGTCATAAAACATCTGGTAAAAGGTATATCGGGGGCTCAGTTGCATATCACTGGCATATAAGGAGTATAAGGCATATCAGGGGCACAGTGGCATATCAGGGGGCACAGTGGAATCTGGCATATAAGAGGCATTTATGGGGGCAGAGTGGCAAGCTGGGGGTCTGATGTGCATAACCGGGGGCAGTTTGGTAAATAAAAAAAATTTAAACAAGGCTTTTTTTCTCATAGTTATTATTAAATATGAAAAATAGTTAACATATGAATTAATATTTACTAATAACTTTGTATTAAAACCTAGTTTGAGAAACACCGTTCTTGTAGCTTTTATTATTATGTCAGTAAAATAAGAAGGTGAATAGAGAGAGGCCATTGCAATAAAGAGATGAAAGTGTAAATTGTACGTTTTTTATTACATTATTTTAAATTTAAAAAATTGCATTTTTTTATCCGATTAATCGAAAAAAATAATCGGCCAACTAATCGATTATTAAAATAATCGTTAGTTGCAGCCCTAGGTTTCAATAAATTAATTTACTTATGCTAAAGTATGTGACAGTTCCCCCTTAAAGTATCACACTAGATGGATCTATTGGAGACACCATGGATGATGCCTTTTAGGGGCAAGGAAGAAATGGTCTGAGAAAAAAGTAAACCCATTTGTAAGATGAGGTAAACATCCTCCTCTCGGAGGGTGGATCTGTGTGCATTACACACTTGCATCCATCAGCAAAATCACAGGCAGAATGTATTTCCTACAAAGCATTAAAAAATGTAGAAATGAGCTGGAAGATGTCAAGGATGTGCTACGTCCTTGGCAGGAAACATTTGAGAATCAACAAACTCATCTCATTTGTCTATGTTTTACAAAAACTGTTTAGCGTTTAATTAAAATGAAACACATTATAGGACATTTCAAGGTTTATAACCTCAGTGTTTTCTTATGCATATTTGATTCCTAGAATTCTGTCACTATACAGTTATAATTACATTTCTGATGTCAAAAGCATACACAAAGGACAGCCAAAAGATGCTTACCTTGCCATGTATGATTTCCAGGCCAATGGCATCAACTTTTGCGCTGCTAATTCCAAGAAGAACACCGTTCATCTGTGTAGTGCGGAACTCGAGAGACACGTTTACGTCTGAGCGGACTTTGTACCCCTCTTTAACTACAAACCAAAGATTTATAACGTGTATATTAATTATATACTTGTAGGTTCCTCAGCAAGCAATACTTTTATTGAATTTTTAAAACAAAAGAACTCTACATTTATTGTAATGCTTACTGTAACAGATCATTGTAAAGAATCAGATATTTTCTAAGAGAAAGGATGCATCATATGTGATGACCATACCTGATATGTTAATTCTTTAATAGACCATAGTGCAGATTTTATGTAGTGACACACCAGATGTGTTCACCAAATGACTAATACCAGTCCTTGTGGAAACCTTGACCTGTCATTATTTAAACATATATCTAATTAAGTCACCTGCATTCAAGCAGGGATATCAATCAAAACATACTGGTAGTAAAAGCACCAATTGGGAGTCTAATTTGGTTTATTGGAAATTATGTTAATATCAGCTTTATTATAGTATTAAAGTTATAGAGTTTGATCTAGAAACAGTAAGTGTTCACAATAATTATTATTTCTTAAAACCATGATTTAACCATAATTAAACCCGATAGGAACATACAAACCTATTAAGTGTGAAAAGGTGCTTAGTATGCACAGTAAGTGCTATTCAAGTCATATTTACCAAGGGCAGCAAATCCAGTTCCATCAAAGTAAGTTCCCTCTTGGACGGATGCGTAGCACTTATTTACTGCGTGTATGGAGATAGCGCTCTCCTTATCCAGTTGTTTGTTATTAATGGCAACTTTGCCAATGCATGCTGGGACACTGTGTGTGATCTAAATGAAAGAGAGAATGACGGCTAATTAGTACATTGCCACCTCTTGTTAGCAGCCATTTGGCCACAACTGTTTTCATTCCGAGACAAAACAAGCAACCAAGTGCACAGAAATAGAATTTGAGGGAATTTGGCTTATCTGCCTGTCCATCTTTTTCTACCTACAGTCAGTCCTCAAACTGTACTTGGCCATCAATAGCCTGATAGCATGTGCAATATAATATATATAATATATTTTTGTCTCCAAAGTTTTGTTTCAATACAAGCAGTTTACTTACATTCCCAATGCTCTTCGCTGTATAGTCTAGTGGAAGCCCACCAAGATAAAGCTTCCCTTCCACATCCAAAGTATTGCTGTCCCCTGGAGCACTAACTGATGCTGATTCCTGACCATCAATAGTAATCGTACCTTTTCTTTTATAATATTCTGTTATTACCTGAAAAAAACAGATGGCTGTGACATATAATAATAAAGACAGGATACCAGATTGAGCAAAAAATTATATTTCCTAAATACTCTAATATACGTTCATATTCTTGCTTCTTAATATGCATTTCATATTAATGAATGTATTATAACAGTGTTGTGTGACTTCATTAAAGGGCCACTTCAGTCTGTACACTTACAAATATCACCACCAGTGCATCGACGAGCACTAATTCATTTTTGTTTGTTGAAATGATGATTTTCAGTATTATCTTTGCTGTATGGTGTCGATGAAAGATAGGCATAGAGACGGATTCTAATAACGAAATGATTGGCCATTGTGCAATAGATTAAAAAGGTGAAATAAACTAATGATGAGGCAGAGGTTTTCTTCTTTTGTAGGATATAACCAAACCTGGGAACTCTTGGTAATTTCCCAGGGAGTAAATGTGATCAAACGCTGGTCTCCGGCCCGCATATTGAATGCACACGTGAGAAAGCAGAGCCTTACCTAGAGACTTACTTAAACAGAGTTTTACTATAAGTTCCCAGGCATGGTTATAACTCAAATACCAGCTAGTTGAGATTTTTGGGGGTTGATAATGATAATTGTTCACATCTTAAGTAACTGAAAATATAAGCAGCAGTCACTTACTGTGTGCCACTTTCCATCATTAATAACAGCCGTATGGAAAGCCTGAGTCCGTCCTTTTCCCATATCAAATAAGAAATAAAGTTTCCCTTCATGAAGTTGAAGTGCAGCATAATCCATCTGGTTCTGGTGAGCCATATAGTAAATAAGACCACTGGTGGCATATGTCCTGAGAGTTATCTGTACAGAGAGTGTGGGAAAAAGAATTTTATTTAATTTCATATTTCTTTTTCAGAAATGACTATAAATTACCAGTTTTCCACTAATCCATGAAGGAGTATATACTTGGAATTTTATCAATTATTTCCATTAATAAGCAAAACATATTAAATAATATAAAAGCAGATTTAAAAGTGTATTGTAATCAGTTTGATTTTAGAACATTTTGTAATTACTATGATGTATTATACATCAGGTAGTGACATGTAGGTCACCGGCAGGAACTATATCTCCCACGATGCTCACGCAGCATCCTTAAATGAAAAGTCTAGTTTCCAAAATAGTTTTATTATTTCATTTTGCATTGACTCCAATGTATTTTACTGAAAATTAGGGCATACAACCTTTAGTGATAGGAGTTAACATATCTATCTCATTTAAGGCCTCTACTGACAACTGGACGCATTAGAATGCAAACATCATCATACTCAGAAGCAGTCTGATTGTCACTGACAAGCATGGGAGTTCTACTGCACATGTGCAAGAAGCATACTGCAGTATGAACCTTGCTCTCAGTAAAGGTGCTGGAGGAGGAGTTAAATGAAAAATAAAAACTTGAATAACTAAAGAATGTTTGCACAGTTCTGCATGCAGTAAAATGATATGGAGTCCATGCAAGATGCATTTAACATGGAAATAGGGCTGGAGTGCTTAGTCAAAGAAAATAATCTCATTTATTCCTAGCTTAGTATCATGGTAGTTGTGGTTTCTCAACAAAAGGAACTGTACAAGCCGGATACCCCTACCAAATAGAGCAAAATCAATTGATTAAAAAACATGACAAAATAACAAATCCATCAGTTGACGTGAAACTGTAACCTGAGCATATCACCATAAAGGTTTGTCGACATCTCTTTGAAAGTTATTATAACATGTTTACTTGTCTTGGAAAGTACATATGTTCTTAAATATTATATATTTATAATCAGCTTTACAATGTACTTACTTTCTTCTGACAGCTGATTGGTCAAAAGGCAGTACAATGTGGCTTCCCTGAGTGAGGCCAAACTGGTGAGCATCTGGCACATGGTCCGGCTTCATCTCCAGTGCACACTGCAATGGCTGCAGGCAAAAATGTCACTTTTATAGATATATTGATTTGACAAATAAATATAATATTAACTACATTTTCAAACACTTAAAATGCCTTAGCTTTTTAAAGGACAGGAGTTGTGAACTAACCAGTGGTGAGGATAAACTGGTAAAGGACCTAATATCTGTATGAAAAATAACGGTTTTATTAAAGCTACATTTTCTTAAAATAGATTTTACGGCATTGGTCCTAGAGGAGCAGCATACTCATGTAACAAGATGTAGACACACATGACCTTCTAGGGACCCCTGGAAACATTTTTACCCCACAACTTAGACTGCCATTTTTTATGGAACCTACGTATCAGCACCATGGTATAACACAAACCCTACTGTTCTTTCCGATGGGACACCGTCTACTAATAGATCAGTTGTTGCAGAGCTAGCTGACCCCTAGGAATTCTGGGCTTAGCTTCTGACCCTTTTTGCCACCCCCGAATGATAAACCACTGCCCCTGTTTGATTCAAAATTTACTGGAGTTGTTCATTCTTAATTTGCACGGAACTCATGGTTTTTAGAAAACCTTATTGAATGGGAATTTCTAGAATAGACTGTTTTACCTTAGTTACAAATGATTTCTGTATGGGGGTAGTTAATTTTCTCTCTGTGACAGGCTGAGCAGGCGTTGCAGTCGGCAGAACTTCCACTTCCAGCTGGGCAATGGATTTAGGCTTCTCTGACAGCATGCAGCTATCCATATGAACCCCCTCATATTTCAGGACATTGGTGAAATCCATCTGCCTTTATTGCAAAAGGGAAAATGTATTATTTTGTACAGTTTATTAGCAGTTTATTTTTTCCTTAAAAAGAGAATTAACACTTACATAAAACAGAGTACATAAACTAAACAAAAATAAAAGTTGAGATTATTTAAATATTTTATAAACTAAAATAAAAGTTGTTTAAATATTTTATAAGCTAAAATATATTTGTATAAATAAGTGTTGAGTTATTTTATTTAATTAAAAATATTGGTTAACATAAGCATTAAAACAGAACTCCCGCCATTGTTATTGCTGTTATCAGTTTAAAAATAAGTTATCTAAAGTTTTGTGCTTTTTTTGGATTAATGCATATTAGACAGTTTGATGAAACTTACTCCATATTTACAACCAGATTGCGTATACATCCGTAGAAAGACTGGCTTGTTTTGAGGGGGGCTGTACCCATTTTACCAGGGACGCCACCGACATAAAAATTGGAAGCATTTATAGAGATGGAATCGACAGATGGTCCGTTCATCTTCACCTCGGAAGGTTTTCCTTCATCCACTTGTACATTCACAAGTCTAAAAAAATAATGTCCAAATTGTCAATTCTGCCCACTTGACCCACTTGATAACTGAAGTCATAGAATGTATATTTTTCTCTAGCAAAGATTACAATATCTTAACATATTATAATTAACATATTAATTATAATAATTAACTTTATTTATGGAACTTTATTAAATTCCTAAAATTTTAAGAGGTTTCTATTATATCTTTCCCTTAAAATGTATCATTTGTCATATATGAAGAATATGAAACATTCCCTGATGCATCTTTCTACACTTTCTAGAGTTTATAATATAAACCTATATGTTTTGCAATTACCTCTTGTTCCGGATGACAATAATAGAGTGTTCTTGTCCATCACTAAAGGTTCCAGTAGGAGATTTGATGATGACCTTTCTTGTGCTGGCACCATCCACAGGGTTGATATGGAATTCAATATGTCCATTCACCAGCATTATAGCAAAGAATGGCTAAATGAAAATATATGGTTTTAAAATCTATATGTTAGTTCTGAGGGCTGAGATTCCCATCAAAGAGATACAAGCACATGGATAGTACTGATTTATATACATTCAAGGACCACATGAGGCCCTTGTCACGGAAGAATGTGCATGCAAATAAGGTTAACAATTATCACCTTTGCCTCTAATTGTTAACCTTATTTTGCATGCGCCTACCCAGAATCCCGTGTGGTTGTGGCAGCACCATGAGATTTCTGAGGGAAAAACAAGCCTCCTGGCTTGTCTGGTGTCTGTAGATGAGAGTTTAATAATACTTCTACTACCCCTTAAACCCTTAGGGGTTTCCATCACCTTTTACCCACCATAACTTATGTAATGGTTATATACATCATTATATACGGTCTAGTGCTAGTAACATTTTGATACACATGATATAAAAAGTACATTTACATTTATAGGACTCATCTTGCTTTTCAAGCAAACTACAGGTTAGCTGTTATAATAAAATATCTGCCCTTCTTTGGAGCTCTCTTTGTCCTGCAACAGGGACCAATCACCAAGCTCTGTAATTTTATAAAACCGTCATAAATCTGAATTATTTGTGTAAATATGTTTCATAAAATTATAATAATAATAATAATAATCATTTGATTACTCACCAAGAGAGCTTGCCTGCGACTGAGTTTTTCCGCTCCCTTGCCAAATCCAGCCACGATAATTCCAGATTCATTGAGTGTGGAGAACGATACCATTAGCTCTGATTCTGCTGCCAATGATACTGGCTGCATTTCCACGTAGCCATCTTTTAAAACGGTAATGCTACGAGTTGGCTACGGCAGGAGAAAAAGACACAAAAATACTTTAGTGGTTGGATTCAAAATCATTCACTCAGATTACAGTGGATTAAAAATTGTGGAGTCTCACAGATGCTATCAAATGAATAATAACATAAATAATAATATGCTTATTGGTTGATAGATATGCAACCGATAATCAGATTAAATGTACCTGATTGTAGATGCGGTAAGGTAAATGTATAAACTTCAGTTAATGCATCTATGATAACCTAAACTGTATTGAATTTAGTAAGTGAAGAAAAGCAGGAGTTTGTAGGAGAGCTGCGGTAAATAATATATGAGGTGACTTCTGAGACATTTCACTGATTATAATTGGCATTGCCTCATACAATTTGGATAGGAAGGTTTCTTACCTCCAGTTTACAGCCTTTTCTTACACCATAGGCATTTCTTACCAAGTCAAAATTTGAGCGGGAAATCTCCAAGTTCTTTATACAGCCCACATAGGACCTGCTGCTAAGCTGTTTTCTAAAATCAAGAAAGATTTGCAATTGATGTGATAAAAACATAATGAACATGTTTGAAAATGTTTTAGATAAAGGATACTTTCTTTATACTAAGTTTGAATAATCTTCGTTGGCTTGAAGTAAAAATTTTCATAAAAATTGTGTGGTTGAGTTCCATAAAACACACATCTCTTCTAAGGGGAGCCATCATTAAAACATTTAATTTAGCTTTACTGCAAGATTCATCCTTTGGAAGATCAGCCTGGGATCAAATCATTTCTTCTTGTTTTCAAACAGATGTTTTATTTACTAATGCAGTTTATGTTCGTCCAAAAATCTACAAAGAAAATTATAACTAGACGTAATACCTAACACTCCTGGATCTGGGAAGTCCACCAATATAAATAGGATCCTTATCTGACCGGTTAAGGTCTGAAGCAACGCCTGGAGCTTCTCCTTGCTTGGTTTCTCTCTGGGTTGAGTTGTAGGAATCCATCACAGCCAGTATACCTTTGTCACAAGAGAACACATCGGTCTTAAAACGAAACTTCAAATACTTCACTAGTTGAAATGATCTACAACAAGTTCTTAGAGGCCCAAAAACTTTTAAAAAAGTGTCAAGGATGGCCACGACAGACACTTGACTGGTTTGTGTGTGTGAGCTTCAGCCGTACCTTGCTTCCTGTTGCGCTGGAAGGCTACTTTATGCCATGCTCCATCATTATAGCGTCCATCTGTCATCAGTATCAGAGGTCCTGATCCCAATTCGACAGATACTCTCAGTTTACCGTCCACCATTTCCATAGATAAATAATCTCGCTGATAAAACAAGAACGAAGTTTGATCAACTTTGTTGAACCATACTGAGCAGCTAAACACTAGGATGTTAAACTTATTTCACCTATGTGTCTACCAGTTAAATAAATTAGTTTAAAAAAGCGAACCTTGACTTATTCTAAACATCATCTGGGTATTGCTTTAAGGCTTGGGTTCATCAACAAGTAAACAGCTGGACCAAAAGCCAAGCACCAAAAAGCAAGGGATTAGCAAAAAAACATGTGTTTTCATTTTTAAATGATTAACTTTTAGAACGTAGAAAACAATAGCTGGAAAGAAATGAAAATAACTAAAGGGCAAGGTCTTACTGTTCCATTGGAAGCAAGATACAAAAGAAGGCCATTTGGAGCGAATGTTCGGAAATGGATAACTATCTGAGATGAAGTGGAACGAAGCGTCTTCTCTACAATAGAATATCCACTGCCGTCAAAATGGAAAGCAGTTTCTTCTTCTCGTGGGCTACAAATACAAAAGGGAAAATTTCAGTCAAGCCATATCGTGGTGGACAAATGCTGGCACTACAAGTGCCATTGAGATAACTAGTATATGATTAAGAATAGCATTGCAGGTGGATATATCACAATTAGGCAAGTTTAATACCGGTATATGATTTAACAAGGGGTAACAACATTTACTCATCTCCATGATAAAATCAAGTGTAATTATTAGCAGGGCTCTACCGGGGAGTTGAATTGGGCCAGACACAGGCACTTTAAGGCCAGCAGCCCATAAGTGACGTATGTATGCAGATGCAGGCTACACTCTTACACTGTCTCATGGTGCAGCTGCACATTAAAAGGCCAGATCTGGCATGCAAGTGGCAGTTAAGGTAAGTGACTGGCGACAGCTGGCACCGGCCAGCTGTATACCTGTTGACTTACTATAGCTATACTCATTGCAAACGACTATGACAAGCATGGAGCGTGTCCACGGTTTATGCTTTTATAGGAGTAACTATGTAACTATCTGGCATTATGTAGAACTTATTAATGCAAACAACTACATAACTAACATTTGGAATACACTAAGAACTTAGATCCCTGCAGAAGTTTTACGCCTTATAACGCTCTTGCTGGTCAATATAAATTGTAATATTGCCACCTGCTGGTATGAACGTGTCATAACTACTCACTCACAAACAGTGGTGTTACGAAGGGATGAATCCTACATTCATATAATTGACATTTGTAATATTTAGGGGTGTCCCATCACCCATTAATTTGCAGGACATATATATATACATTTTACTTGTGGCTGAGTACTGCTACCTTGCAGTATGTACTCATAGAACAGTTCAATAACCGATTTCATGTATCTGATTTTCAATTGTGGGTAGCATGTGAAAATCTACATAATTCTACATTGTAACGCATGCTGGACGCCCATTTTAGGAAGATTATCCGTTATATACATATGTCATGGCTAATGGCAGATGTGTGATTCTACATTGGAATTGGTTATTGCTTCTCCAAGAACTGCACAAAGGGAAAAATCAGCACGTGTTTAAAAAAAATCTTTGAAAATAAATAAGAAGTGATTACTAATAGTTATTTAGGACTTAGCATTAAAATACATAGCTAGGAAAAATATTCCTTGTAAACTAAAACAATTTACACATTTGCATATTTTAACACATTCCTAAAGCGTACCCACTTTTTATGAGAAAGTAATAAAATATGTTTTAGCCATGCTCTGTAGGAAAAAATAAAAATAGAATCAATGTGTCCATTTTTAGTGATTAAAGCTGGTATCTGTGTTAGAGGCGAGTACAATTTTCCATAAAAAGATAAAACCAAAAAAAAAAAAAAAAAAAATCTATAAAATCACGCTCTCTGCTTCCTGCAGGAATTCCAGCATCATTTAAATTTCCAGACGTGTAAAAACAGGTAGAAAACACTTTTCTTATAATTTTCCATATATTTAAATGTTTTCTATTTTGGTGTGAAACTGTGCCTCTAACAGTAATGATGGGCTGAACATGAAAAGAAACAGAATATCCTCCTGCAGCCACTTTTGGTTTAATAATAGTATGTCTGGCTTCTATCTGAATACCCATTATAGGTTTAGATGTCAATTTTTGCATTTTACATATTTATTTTGTTGACAAAATATTAAATAAACCAAATATATTTTATTTTATTAATTAGGGGGGGGGGCAGAAGAGCTTCTCTAAAGAAGATAAGTGAGCTTACAAAACATACATTAGTAAAAGGTAGCATGGCAACAATATAGAAATAGCATTAATACTTTTAGGAAGCTAAATAATACCTTCCATAGCATCCACCACATTTGCCCTCTCTCTCAACATAGTTCCATAAACCAATGGAGTGCCCATTAAGGAACGCCTCGCCCATGCAACCTTTAAAATCTGTGGTCTTGACTGCTGTTGATTTCTAGGAAAGAAAAATACACGGATAATTAGCCATGGGATTTGTTTATACACGTTTTAATGTTATTTTAAAAATATATTTTCCTAACTATATGGGAAAGCAGAACCTCTCCTGATGTCTTTAGGCAGCCTACAGGTCTGTATCTAAGTGTGACAACATCAGGCAAGCCCTACATACTACCTATGGAATAATGCATACATATTTTAGGTAGAGGACATCAAAGGTCTGTCAAATGCCTGTTGAACAAACATGTTTTTGGACTATGTTCTAGCACACTTCTTTTTGACTCTGCTCAGACATCTTGAATGCATCCTAGGTTACAATGTCACAAAGATACTGATTTTGGCTTAAGCCAGTGTCTACATGCCAAGCTATATCTACTGATATGCTTAATATCCATGAGGAAGGGAGAAGGAGTGTGAACCAGAGGAGGGTTTGGGTTGCTCCAGGTTTCTGTACACCTATAAGATGGTTTTCCTAAATATAAAAATATATATATATACCGTATTGGCACCAAAAAAAAAAAAAAATGCTGCCACTCTGTCCCCCCTCCCCGAGATATGCTACCACTGTCCTCCCCCCCCGAGATACGCTACCACTGTCCTCCCTCCCCGAGATATGCTACCACTGTCCTCCTCCTCCCCCCCGAGATACGCTACCACTGCCCCCCCCCGAGATACGCTACCACTGTCCTCCCCCCCCCCGAGATACGCTACCACTGTCCTCCCCCCCGAGATATGCTACCACTGTCCTCCCTCCCCCCCCGAGATACGCTACCACTGTCCTCCCTCCCCGAGATATGCTACCACTGTCCCCCCCCCCCCCCGAGATACGCTACCACTGTCCCCCCCCACAGAGATATGCTACCACTGTCCCCCCCCCCCCCGAGATACGCTACCACTGTCCCCCCCCCCCCCCCCGAGATATGCTGCCACTGTCCTCCTCTGCCCCCCCCCCTCCTCGACTTACCGGAGCAGACTCCCGGGTGTCTTGCGGGGCCGGCGGGGGACATCTACGCAATACGCGTATGCAACTTCCGGTGCCGGTGCCGGTGCGGCCTATATTCGAGCCAATACGGTATATATATATATATATATATATATATATATATATAAACACTTCTGTTTCACAATGATACAGCAACAACGGTGCAAGAAGACCAAATTATGGAGCTTGAGTCTATAATATGATTAATCATTTTTTTTTTCTATATTGTAGGTTTAACCATGTCTACAATTATTATAGGTAACAAATAAGTTCATGCTCAAAAAATGCATTTCATCTGGGAAATATACCTGTAATTGTCCTCCTATTCCCCCAACAAACATCAATGTTGAGTTATCGATGTGGAGTATGGATGATGTACCAGGTGAAGATGACATTTTGGCTGTGGGCTTCTGAGAAGTGCCAATTTCTTCCACAGTCAATGAACCTGATTTACCAAACCTGTGAAGATGAACCATGGATGTTATAGCTAATGATACTACAATATCATATTTGTATAACCAACTCTCTCAACTAATTAGTTTTTGTTGTCTTTGTGTCTATCTAACTAAACGCATACATACACTGATCCTGTATAAAATGTTATAAAGTGTTTTTTTCAACCTGGAAGGAACATCTCAGTAATTGGTACTGAATTTATTTATCAGAGAAGGTCAACTATATTAATTTACGTCTCAGCGAAATTACTTTTTGATAAAAGATAAAGTACCAGAACACAAAGGAATTACATCAAAGTATAGAGTGGAAAATGTGGGGTTCAAGTTTGAAGATATTTTTTGGTGGTCAGTAAGTACAGTAAATGAACTCTTGTAGAAATCGTCACACTAAAGAACAAATCATTAAAATCCTGTACAATTGCCATATGTTTTACTGGTCACATCTAAATAAGCTTTACCTTGTTGCGTGTATTTTATGCCACTTGTTATTGTTTATCTGGATATCAGGTTCTTCGAGCCTTACAGATCCTGCGCCCAGGTCCCAAAGGAAGGAAACCTTGCCTTTCAGCATTTCTACCGCCATGAAGTCAGCCTGCAAAAAAACAAAATAAATGATCAATGTGCTAATAAAGCCCCATTTTTCAAATGCTGTAATTTCATTAACATTATGACTAGAAGTTTCATTAATAATATACTCCTTTTCACCGTGTAATAATTCCCTGGAATATCTGTCTTCTGTATGTTCATATATACGATTACTTTAGTTGCATACTGTAGATCAAAATGACTTCAAAACTTTTGCAGCCGCTTTCATGTTCAGTGTCCAGGTAAACGCCAGGTGAATGCACAACTCATACAGAACTGAATAAAGACTCAACTCAATGGGAGAACAACTCGTAGGAAACTTTTAGCCCCCAAGTTATTGATAGTCGAACATTTCTTGGAAACGTTGATTTGAGTATCTATGGCACATAATGGAGTCTGAAGCTTAGAAGTATCCCAATGCAAGAAGGGCCAGACATTGCAAGTTTCTCCACAAGGGCAAATTTGCACTTTAAACCTCTAAGCGAATGACTGTAGAGGGACACGATCTTTTCTTAGTAAATGTTCTTCAAATTTCTCTTTACTGCATGATACATCTGGCATTGAAATGGCTTTTTGTCAACAAATGCATGAAACATTAAAGTCACTCACTTTCGTGCTGCTGCCCAGGTAGAAAAGCAGGTTGTCCGGCTCGCCGGTCTTAACATTAAGAGTTAGAGTGCTGAAATGTGTAGAATAGAGCTCTGGGTGGTAAGAGCGTACACAATCTCTGTCGGCTGAAACAGCCACTTTAATCTGAAAAAATAGAAAACAATTTATTATTAATATCGAAAAACAATTGCTCGTTCAGTGCTATGTGCTGTAGAGTGCTTTATAGCTAAATTATATAGACTATTAACAGGCCATGCCAACACCACAGCTACTTATCAAACTTATTTTATGTCAGGGTCTCTCTCCTTAAAGTGGTACTGCTGTCTCTCTTAGATAAACTAAAAGGCAGTTATCTGTAGTGAGCTGTCTATGGTACGCAAGGGAACAGTATCCTCAATCAGTGAAATGGTAAGTGGACCAGAACCAATATTGAAATAATTCATCTATAAATCCAATTTTTGTTGCAAAGAAATGTTTGGGTTTAAAAAATATGATATGTTTTTAGATATGTGTTTTTCTTGGAAATCCGCTTCCACTTGTATGGTAACTGATTCTATTAAAAATAGCGCCTCTTTTAACCATCGAAAGGGGTTGTTTTTATGGTACTGAGATCATTATTCTAAATATGCCTTATACTATCTATGGCTGACTAAGAAGTCATCAGTAAAAGGTAATAGTTGAAACTCTCTTTTTTCCGTAACACTTTTATCACACTTACCGATGCGGCCTGTTTACGGGCCTGACTAATAAGCTCTTTAATTTCAGATAGATTTCTGCTTAGGTTTTCCTCAAGCAATTTCAAGGGTTTCAGTCTATCCAATAAAATGTTGGCCTGTGTTTCCACTTCTTTAATTCTGCTTTCCGCTGTTACCGCTGGTGAAACACAACATATTTAGGAGCTTGCACATACAGTATACATAAAAACATTAACATAGGTGAACCTAATACTCGGGCGCGTTGTGTGTTCTTAGCATGGCCTTTGTCACGAAGAAAAGTCCTACTACCGGCAACCAAGCGGCAGCTAGCCAGTTCTGCCAGTGCCTACCCGACAGCCGTCTGCAGTGCAGTCCCATCGGGCTGCAGGCAAATTTGTGATGCGCACTAGAGGGCCAACCTGTGCCGCGCAACAAGAGGCATCCCTGCGATGGATTTAAAAACCCGGAACTGCTATTAAGAAGCACCCTATTGTGTTCCTGTTACACGTATCAGGAGAATCTGCTCCAGAAAGTTCTGTTGACTCTCTGGCTTGCGATTTTGTACCTTGCTGACATTATCTGCGTCCCAAACCCAGCTATCCCGACTACCTGCGCTGTGTACCAACCTTGGCTTTTTCTGACTACTTGTTTATTATAACATACCCAGCGCTGGCTACTATCTGACCTGGCATTCTGTGGTACCTGTCCTGAGTACCTACCTGAGGCATTAAGTAGACAGGTATTCTGTACCTCCAGCAAGTGCTACATATGACTCTTCCTATATATATTATATATTATACACCTCCACACTATTTTGATCACCAAAGTCCCTGTCTTCTTATTTTGGGGCTCAACCTCTTGAGGCTGAAGGCTGAAGGCTCTATCAGGCTGAAGAACTGTGGTGTGTACGCTTCTGGTTCACAGCAGTTGTGACAGCTCTTCGGGGGGGGGGAGACCATGAGCTGGTAGTCAAGCTGAAAATGGGGTCCCTTATTTCAGGAAATTTAGAATTTGACAGTAGATAAGAGATATTTGGTCAGTTTAGTCTCCAGAGTTTGAGATGACTCAGTGTACGCCTGGCCAAGCTCTGCTTTGGCTCTTGCTCGGGCTTTACAGAGCAGATAAAAAAAATGAACAGCATATTAAACCTCTTCCACAACGATTGTACATTCTATGCCAAAGTATTCCGTGCACCCTATATTTTTGCAGAAAAGTATCGGCGAGTGCATTAATGCAGGAAACATACCCGTCTTGGATGAGTCCGCTAGAAGCTCGTTGGTTTTCCGCAGCGTGTCATTGACTTTGGACAGCGCAGAGGACGCAGTTAACACCTTTTGGTTGAAGTTCGTGATATGGTTTAAAGTGCCAGCTGCACTGACATTGGCAGACAAGGCAAGCTCTTTAGCATCTTGTAGTTTCTCACTGGTATCTGTTCCAGGGTAGATAAAGCAAATTATGAACTTTTTCGCTTTGAAAAGTGAAGTTGAAAAATTGAGAAAAGGGAAAACATTTCTAAGAAAAAGTACATATAAAGAGGCTGTTATTGAAACCTGAATTAAGGGGTGGTTCTCAATTTAGGACACAAAATCCCAATGAGGATTATTCTTATGAGGAATGAATGCAGACTAGATTTTAATACTAACCCCACACTAAATTACTCACAGACATTAATGTGGCTCCTGCAGGGGAGGGCCGGCAGCCTAAGGCCTGGGGGGCAAGTCAAGTGAAGTGGCTCCGCCCCCTCGCACTCACCTTTCACCCCTCACGCTGCTCCCATCACTATGCGGCCATCAGACTGCTGGAAAACTGATCTAAACAGCCGCTGGGTGCTGATGCCACCGGCCAGAGCTACTTTAATCCTTTTTTTTTTTATTTATTTAATACACCGGATCGGCTTGCCATATTAAAAATAAATAAATAAAGTATTAAAGTAGCGCCGGCTGGCAGCATCAGCACCCAGCGGCCATTTAAATTCGATTTCCAACAATCTGATGGCCGCATAGTGATGGGAGCAGCGTGAGGGGTGAAAGGTGAGTGCGAGGGGGCGGAGCTTTCACCCCTCACGCTGCTCCCATCACTTGGCGGCCGTTGCATACGGCCGCTGGGTGCTGATGCCGCCGGCCGGCGCTGCTTTAATACTTTTTTTTTCATTTAATAGCCGATCCGGCTTGCCATATTAAATTTAAAAAAAAAAAAGTATTAAAGTAGCGCCGGCCGGCGGCATCAGCACCCAGCGGCCGTTTAGATTAGATTTCGGGCGGCCTGGGGGGCAATTGCCCCCCGGCCCAGCCCGCCCCTGGGCTCCTGCCCTGTTGGGGATGTGGATACGCAGTTATTGTTTTGCAAGAAATAAAAGCATGGGCTTGGAAGCTCAGAGGTTATTTCAGAAATTATGCTTCTCAACATTTCAAAAGGCAAAAGAAGGACACATTTTTGTTAGGAGCACGGTTACAGCCTTTTAGTGTGTATCGAAACATATTCACAGCATTTAATGACTTATTTTGTCAGAAAATCACACTGAACAGCCATTAACAGGTAAGCAGGCCTCGCTCTCAGGAGGAAGTCTAGGCATTGTATGTCTGAACTGAATCAATAATTAAAGCTTCTGTTCCAGCAATATGTTTAGCAAATAAATCTTAGGAGACCTTTCTTTTTTTTTTTGGCAGTCTCATCACATTTTCAGTTTCTGAAGCATAGCAATGTCTCATTAATGACATAAGCGTGATGTCATCATTACTGTATTCATTACGTTGTCATCACAAAACCATACATTTCTTCTTTTAGAGTCTTTTCAAATATATATAATGTCTGAGAACTTGCGGAACCTCCCTTTTAAATGCAGTGTTCCACCTACTCTAATGAATATGCCCAAGAAATAATTATTTAATACTGTATATGTTTTTTCCAGGAACATAGGCAACCAAAAAGCAGACACTAATAGATTCTTGCTATAAAAACTGAAAAAAAGTTTTGTTTTATAGGTAAAGAAGATACCTTTTACACTAGGATAAAATTCAGCTTTGTTTTGTTAATGCCCATTTGGAATGAACAGAGGATTATGCTGAGATGGTCAGGAATTAAACCGAAGCAAATCATTTATGTGTTTCTATTGTGCACCTGTACAAAGACTCTTTTGTCTGCATTTCCATCAAAGATGCACATTTTTATTAGTGGAAGTACAATTTGTAGGTACAGCTAGAAGTAAATGAATACGCCTTAATGCTACTTACCATTTGGTAAATTTCTCAGAGCCAGAAGCTGTTCACTTATTTGACGTGTAAATGCATGAGTGCGTTTTTGTATTGTATCTGCTTTTGTTTTCAGATCGTTCAAATCAGACACAAGACCTATGGGAACGAACAAAAGAGTTTGAGAAGATTACCAATTTAAATATCTGAAAGGAAGAACTGTCAATGACAAACAAGTGTCGGGCATAAGAAATTGGATTTTTATTTTTCTCAGTAGGTGTTTCTGCTCTGTCTGATGATGGTAACTTCACGTTGTCATACTGAAGTGTCATTTGATTACAGTGCGGATGCCACGTAACCTTTCAGCTTCCATTTTTTTGTTTAAAACATCCAAAATGACACAGAATCACTGAAATAAACAGTAATCTATTTGTATGCAGGCCTGGACTGGCCAACTGGCAAACCGGGTAAATGCCTTGTGGGCCAGTGCCAGATGGCGCTGGTCACTTACCTTTACTGTCGTAGATCTGGCTGCCAGCTGGACACACGAAGCTGGACACTGCAGAGGTATAGGAGTGTGGCATGCGTCCTCATATAACCATTCTTTTATTGGATCAAATAAGAATGTCTATCATTGGGGTCTATAAAAGTAGCTAATACTCCTAAAGTCATGTAAAGCTATGGTACTGACAAAAATATAGTATAATATGGTACGAAACTATCAAAGTTCCCAGACCCTTACCTTCCGTGCTAAGACTTAAATTTTTGGCCTCATTCAGAAGTTGTGTGCTGAACTTCATAGAATTTTTTGGTGCAACTTGTAAAGATCCATTTGCCCCTGAAACCTTTTAAAAGAAAACATATCGTTATCAGATTTTTTAAATGATGTAATAAGTCAAAAATGATTTGTGTTTGTTTGTGTTCTTAGAGTAAAAGTTGTAGTTTCAGTGCTATACCTGCAGTGATAAAATGTTAACCATGGTCAGTAAGGTAGGTTGGGGAATTAAGCTCAAGTCAGGTGGTATATATTGTCTGTCATTTACACATTTATCAAGTGCTATTAAAGAAAATAACTGCATTATATCTTAATATTTGGTCAAGGATGCCATTTGTTGGCACCATACATATTTTAATATGAACGCTATAAGGACAAATCAAATGGACAATTAAAAAAAACTGGTTATAGGCAACACTATGATGTAGGCATTGGATAACTACTTAAAACTAAGCACAGCAGAAACAGTCCCAATATAAAATGTTGCATTTAGAACAAAATGAGTTCTAGGATATGGTCCTTTTTCAAAAAGTTATCTACATGTTTGGGGGTCCATAAACCTGAGATCCAATAAGCTTTTTGCATTGTTGTGATGTGAAGGACAAAATATATTCTAACACTAAGCAAATAGAGGTCTGGAAAGTGATGGGATGTTGATGCTTTCACATAACACTGGAGATCTAAGTTATTATTTTACTTTAAGGAGAATTTTGTTTGTGACCAGATGCATTCTATAGTTCTTCTCTAGGTTTCGTGTATGATTTCTGTCATTGTAAGACACATTTTCTGGGCTAATTTATTACAGGGGTACCTGGCCAGGGAAGCCACTACTTATCAGACACTATGGATTAGTTGGGTTTTTTTGCCAGTTAACTAAACTATACATTAGTGCTTACTTTTTAGGTCTAAAACCTTAGGCGCCATATCATATAGTTCATAGGGTTAACTGATGAAAATTATACAACCTAAAAATGAACTAGCAATTCTTACTGATCTTAAGTAACAGTGAGTGGACATTACTAGTGACATTATTTCCAATAAACATTAATCAATCTAGTTAATATAATAATCTGAAAAATAAAAACCCACGTTCTAATAAAATGTGCTTAATCTTTGATACTGTACTGGAGAGTTTTGGCTATAGAAGGTGTACCGTAACCTAAATTTTGTATATTTTTTAGCATATGGATGTCATTAGGATACAAGTCTATTAAGAGTGTTAATACAATTGTCTATTAAAATGTCATTGTGGATTGATAACACTAACAGTAATCTTTTTACCATTCCATGTTCTTTAGACCTATGCACCTGCCGCTCTTTGAAGACCTTACCATTGCCAGGACTCCTGTAACTGTGTGGTTACACTGTTCTGCAAGAACCTCTGATTGCTCAATCATATTTTTGATATCTGTGTGAGAATGGATCGCACTGGTGGCATTCAAAGAGGCATTCCTTACATCTAAAAGAGAACTGGGAACACACAAAAAAAGATATATTATTATATTGTCCCTTTAAAATATGATGTTTTTGCTGAAAAGATTTTGTAGCAAAATGAGTTAAAAAAAATCACATCATCAAATGCTACAACTAAGGTTTACAGCTTTAAATAGCAGATGTGTTGTTCTGCTTATGCATTTGTTTTAATAAAATAATCACATCTTCTTCTACTACCCAGCTTGTAGCAATTTAGATTTGACTTCCATTTAACTTAATACCGTGACAAAACCAAGGTAGATGGCAATGCTGACTTATATGAATATGACTGAACTGGATGAATTAATAACTACATTTTGGTATTAACACTGCTATGTTTACCTATTTAGAGAAGCAGAAAGTTTGTGTAGTTCAGCTGCATAATCTTCTGCCTTATAGACCATGTCAAGTGCGTCTCTTTTGGCCATCTGCATTACCAGACGATCTACATGGTGTCTCAGTTTAGAATTCCAAAGAAGAAGCTCCTCTTGGTGGGTCTCCAAAACCTATGGACAACATTACAACATTAAATCCACATTAAATGACTCTCTATGGTCCAATTGATTCAGTGACACCTGGATACATACAGATGTAGCATTAATGGTGTCCTCTGCAAGCAAAACTGCATCATCCACCAGCCCAAGACCTTCCTCAATCAACAACACAGAACGGTTCTTATTTTCCTGAAGGTCGTGTTTTTTTGTCTGTAAGGGAAAATAAATAAAAATACATTCCGCTAAAATTATTTTGATTGTTCCTTATGATTTTTTTTAGTTATCCATGGGTCAACTTTCATACTTGCAGCCCCTAGGACTAATGCAGAGTTCCCCCGGGATGCAAAGATGTTTCAAACGTAAAAGTATTTTTTTAACCTTGATCAATTGTTTTACCACATTAATAGGTAATTACAAACATAAATTCTGAAACTCACTTACCCTCAAATCAGCCAGATTTCTTTGTATAATGACCAGCAGATCGTTGGTGTTGTTGGTGTTTGCAGATGCCACATACAGCAAATCCTCCGCTGCCAGTAGTTTGTTGTTACGTTGTGCGAGGGCATTTTCAAGACTATTTTTTAACTTTGTTAAATCTTGGTGTGGCTTCTCATATTCTTTCTCAACTCTGTGTAGATAGCCTTCTGATACTCTGATAAATCATAAAAGGAAAAAAACTACTCAGATAAAAGTAAATACCGCTATTGGTTCGGGTCTGGTACTCTCTGCAGAATTCACCTTTAGTCTAACTTCTTGTGTTCTTGTGACAGGCGGTATAAAAAAATAAGGAAAAGGGCAACTCATTTTAAAAGTGTGTTTTAATTTATATAGATATATTTGATTTAGCAATTCCTTTTTTCCCTGTGAACATCTAATAAACAAAACAAATATATGTACGTATAATAATAATATAAAATGTATACGTACTAACATGTATACTAATATATATATATATATATATATATATATATATATATACACATACACACATACATATACATACACACATACATATATATATTTCGCAAAAACAAGAAAATAAAAGCGCTTACTTGAGGGTTTTGGTAGCATCTTGACTTTGATCATTAAAATATTTCGACCTCATAGAACTGAGCATTAAGGAGACATCATCCTCATAATTTAATTGCAAATTGTCAGAGAGCTGTGTATCAATGCTCGTCTCATTTAGGCTTTCGACCACTTCCACCAATACTGCAAGAAAGATAGGTTAATAGCTCATTTAGAAAGCTCCCAAACACTAGAAACGACAGATCTGGCCACATAGTCAAATTAGGCAGCTGTCTAGTATGCTGAGTTGGTAGGGGTGCCACTCTCTATATATACCGTATATTCCGGCGTATAAGACGACCGGGCGTATAAGACGACCCCCAACTTTTACAGTTCAAATATAGAGTTTGGACTATACTCGCCGTATAAGACTACCCCTCTACCCAGCATACAACAACCAGCCAATCACGGCAAGCAATGTACCTTACCGGTGATTTGCTGGTTGATTTGCTGACATATACATACATGCACTGCCCTTACACACACACACACACACACACATATATATAATATATATATATGTGTATATATATATATATATATATATGTGTGTGTATATATATGTGTGTGTATATATATATATGTGTGTGTATATATATATATCTACACATATGCCTGTCCATACATACACATTTATACACTGCCCTCACCACACACCCCTGCCTTTACACACATGTATATGTATATGTATATATACACACACACGTATGTATATATATATATATATATATATATATATATACATACATACATACATCAGTGTATATATATATATTATATATAAATATATATATATATATATATATATATATATATATATATATATATATATATACAAAGTCCAAAATCAACAATTGCACACCAATCACCACTTTTTTAGCCCGGTGCCAAGTAGCTGCAACAGCAAATCTTATAATATCAAAAAAATCGTTACCGGCACTCCAGGGACTTCTTTAAATAATCACTCCAGAAACAGCAGTTTTCTAATCAACGTTTCAGTCTGTTTATTAGACTTTCATCAGGACACGTGTGTGTGTGTGTGTGTGTGTGTATATATACACACACCAGCTTACAAATACACTGACCATATCACACCAACATACATACACTGCACTCACACCCCTTTCTCCCCATCTCTTACCTTATCTTCTGTCTTCTTTCTTCCATCCAGTTGTGGGAGCGCGAGGTCTGGCACTTCAGACCTCGGCTTCCCTGCTCCCTCATCACTACGCGCCGGCAATTGATGCCGAGCGCCGGGACATGACGTCATCCCCAGGCTCGGCATCAATAGCCGACACGTAGTGATTAGAGAGCAGGGAAGCCGAGGTCTGAAGTGCCAGACCTCGAGCTCCCTAATGTCGGGCTAGTTAGAGGGAGGTCGTGATCTCCCCAACCAGCCCTGCTGATCAGGGCTAGTTGGGGAGATCACGATCTTGCACCTACCTCGGCGCGGCCCTGAAGACCGGCCCAGGGGAGGCGGCTTCTTCACTCGCCCCTCCCCTAGAGATTGGTGGCTTCGTGGGAACCTCCGGCTTGGTAAGTACCCGGTGGTTGCATTTCTTAGGGGTTTCTAAGTTAGTACCCGGCGTATAAGACGACCCCCCACTTTTAAGAAGATTTTCTGGGGTTAAAAAGTCGTCTTATACGCCGGTATATACAGTATGTTTTTTTTTACAAAGAAAGTATACATGTAGCACTTAATTTACCATGGGTGCTAGAAGTCCTATAGTTGTCCATGTATGCTATCAACCTCAGTACTAGAAGAAAGTCTGCGTTGATTTAAATAACTATTTAAAGTTAATAAAGTACGCGCAAAAAGGAAGAACTGCCCTTATATCGCCAAACAACTTCTATCTTTGACAACCAGATAATTGCTGGATAGGTATCTGTAGTTCAACAACTGTTGGGGATAACCCCATTTAAATGGCAATAAATGTACCTTGAATAGTCGTTTGCATTTTGTCAATAAAGCCGATTAACTCTTGAGTCTTATTCAGAGTTCTGATGGTGGCATTGTTCAGTGCTTCTCCATCACCTATCACCTGCTCCATCTTAGGGAAAAGTAAACATGTATGATTTAGATTTTTTAAAATGCAAAACAAATTACATTTAAGTTGTAGAACAATGAGCAATGTATAGATCATTTTGAACCATTTAATAATATCACTGAATCTTAAACGCTCCAAAGCACCTGTATGTAATAAAATATTTTACATAATTAACCTAATTTTAATTGATCTCGCAGGATAGATATACGAATTTCATAAAGCAAAAAAAAAGAAATACTACAGTGCCCTGAAAAGGTATTTATTGTAATTATGTCTGTGTGTGTCTAGTGAAATTAAACCCAATTATCTATTATATTTGGTTAATTGGTTTAGTATCTAAGGGGGCAAGGGTCAGATTTTTTTTCCTTCTACAAATGAAAAGATCATTTAAGAACTGCACGTTATCTTTGCCTAATATTAAAATTATTTGGATGATCAAAAAAAAAAAAAATGGTGACAAATATGCAAAAATAGAAATTGGGGGCAATTGCGTTTTTGTAGCACTATATGTATTGACCTTATTGGACACATATGAGGTCTACTTTTTAATATTTGCCTTACTAGATTTTACATTAAGAAATAGACGTAAATAGAATTAAAGCTGTCCAAGGTATAACAAAGCAAACTTCATATTATGGCGATCTTAATAAAAGAGGCACTGTAGGAAAATCAATCTGCAGATTATGGCGTGTACTCACGTGCTGCTCAAGTTGGAGGGTGTCTTTAGACAAAGAACTGAGCTGCTCCATTGTCTTGTCCAGGGATATTATTGGGCTGACTCTTATTGGCACAGACTCCTGAAAAACAATCCAAATTTGTCTAGTTATTGAGAATATTGAGAAACGTGACTTAAAACTACACATTTTACTTGCATAAACCTAGATAAAAATAATGTAAACTTTACTTGGGAATATACCTAACAGATGGAATATACCGTATGTACATATGAAATAAATGAATATGTGTTTTTAGTCAAATACATTTAAAAAATGTAATGATGACATTAACCTGACTGAGAAATATAAGAGATTCCAGAGATGCCATAATAAATGCTCATGGACCTTGGACAGGAATACAAATCAAATCTGTACTTCTCCAGCCTGAACATACATGGATTATTATTATTTATTGTTTTATATAGCACCATCAAATTCCGTAGCGCTGTACAATGGGTGGACAGGACATAACAAGTAGTATATAACATAACAAATTGACTTACAGAGACAACAGGTGAGGAAGGCACTGATCAAACAAATTTACAATCTAGAGATACAAGCCTAAAACATGCAGAAATGTATAAATGGCCAAAGAACAGGGTATTTTATAGATAGATAGATGCTATTTACTTTCAGTTTATTTAATGTGTGACTTTCAACACTTTGTATTATTTTTTTTTTTCCGGGCAGACCTCCAAATAAAGTGATTGCTGTTGATTTAGACTTTAAGAGCTGTTGCGTTTCAGCTATGTGCTCGTAACCTTTCAATAAATCCTGTGAGCCCTTTCCATGAACCTCAATGTTTGTTGTATCTTAATCTCCTATCAACCATCGTTTTTGGCTTTTAAGGCATATTTAAATATGTATTAAAATTATATTTGCATATAATTGCCTCTGGTAATTGGCGAACATCATGCTCTAAGCCGGGACCTGATTACATTACGGAGAGAGCAGCAACTTCATCTACAGATCCAATTTGAACAGTTTCAAGAACATCATAAAGACCCTTTATTAGATTTTATCCAGTTTTCCCCGATCTGGACAGTATCAGCCACAACTTGTCTACAGAGAGCAACTACATTATTTGTACGGAGGGATGGAGGGAAACTTAAAGTAACATAATTAATATTTATTAAAACACGTTCTTATTCACAAAGCTGCCTATGTTATAATATTTCATTTGCAATCTAATGTTGTTGATTAAAATTAAACTAGACCCACATTCTACATATATCTACCATTTCTTCTGGGAGGCTGTTCCACTTATCTGCCACTCTTACAGTAAAGTATAACTTTCTTATAAGTCTATATTACAGATGGATGGATGAAACATGATGAAAGCAAGCGATAGATAGATAGATAGATAGATAGATAGATAGATAGATGATAGATAGATAAATACCTAATCAAATACCGCCATATCTGGTTGAAATATGTGTTATACGTTTTGAGTAAGATACCTTAAAGTGCTTTGTCACATTTTCCAAGTTGAATAGAGTTTGATGAGGTGGTCTACCAATACCGGTCATATTAAAAGAGAAGATGGCCTGGTGCAAACTATCCAAATCATCAAGTAAGGTTCCAGTGCAATCATCATCACAAGCTGGAAATAAAAGAACAAATAAATGGTCAAAGCCATGGACAGGCAGGAAACAGCTTGAGTACTTTATACCCCAGTAGTATTAGATCATTTTATTAGAAGTGGTGTTAAGATATATCTATTAAGAAGTGTTGCATGGATCCTACAATAATAGACTCAACAGGTTCTAAAAAACCCTTTACTTCCAATCAAAGGGCAGCACTACTATGTAGCAGCTTGGCCCGTCACTATGTATTATCACACGCAGGACACCACTGAAACAGGCTTGGGTAAGTTTCCCTGAACGTCTCACATTAATAACGTTATCCCACACAATGAGCACGAAGCATCTAGTAAGAGTTGGTGAAGGAATCGTTAAACAGCATTAAATAACGAGGACACTCTTTACCCGTATCTAATTATAATATGAAATAAAACATATTCAACGGTTTCATATCTTATTATGTTTGGGTCACATGAAGTGCGATTTATTAGGTGCACCACTAGTGGCAAGGGTGACCGCCTAATTTTTGGCTTAGATTGGCCATTGTACCGAAATGTACTTGTTCGTGCCTCTGATCCATCACTTTCCTTGCATTATTAAACTTTTTCGACTATGTGTGTGAACTGGTTCTTTTGACTTATAAGTTGCTCTTATCACAGCGTCATTCCCCGTCCACCCAACTCTATATACCTATGTCAAAGGTCCCTTTCTTCCACTAACAAAATAGCTAGGTTATCGGCACAGTATAGAGTGTACTGATGTGTGTTACTTACATATACATTCTTCTTCCAAAAGAATGTGTCTTAATTCACAAGTATCACAAAGACGGCCAGTTACTCCTGTTTTGCAAATGCACTGGCCGGTTAGCCGATCACATTCATTATTCAATGAGCCGCTTGGGTTGCAGTCACATTTCTGGCAGAAGCCATCAGGCTCATTTGGATTTCCGTAGTAGCCAAGAGAACACCTACATGTTACAAAACATATACAGAATACATAATTAAATACTTTATGTTTGCACCATAACTCCCTTGCATCATAAGTAGCTATTGTTAAAGAAAATGTCAAGTTCTTATTTTAGCGTCTTTTAAATAACTGAACTGGTCCAACTTTTCTAGTGTTTCTGTGAAGCCCAACAGCTTGGCCAACACCGACAACCTGGCTTGTTTCATAGGCTTCAGTGATAATAGCATTTACAGGAGCCATTGAGTTTAGTGCTCGCCTCAAGCTTTAGGAAAATTGATAGGGTTTTGGTCCAAAAGATGACAGGGTCTTTTGCTGAAGATGGCATAAGCTATTGGGAAAACACAGAAAAGTATGTCTTCTTTGTTGTTTTCAATGTTCGCCCCCCAAAAAAAGAGTAAAAACTGACTGTAATACTCTCTTTTCAATAGCACATATGGTCCTTACCTTTCACAGTATCGCCCTTCATATCCAGGTAGACAGGCATCACAACGGAAATCATTAATACCTTCTAGGACGCATGTGGGGCTAAAACTAGGAACATAAACAGTAAAAGGGAGTTTAAAATGTTTAACAATTCTTCTCACAATTTATAGCGCAGAACTGCATACTGTCATATTAGAGCAGATTTTATTTCTCTATGTTTATATTTTTATACTTAATTTCTCTAATTTGCTAATACAGCATGTAATCAGAGCTATATTACCCTAGTCAGCTTCCAAGGACAGGAGACCTCAGAAGAATGCCAGCTTCAAACGGCCTATTGAGCCCCAGCTAGGAGGTTTAAGAGATCAATCTACTCAACACAGCACATTGTTTTGGGAGAAGGAAGAGGTCTGAACTTCTCCGTCATGCTTCCGCGTGCAACTGAATATTTAGTGCCAGAATATGGTGTCATGCGCAGACATCATCTATCTATATGCAGAGGTGGAGTGGTCAGACAGATCTATACCACCGTAAAGGTAGTCATTCAGACACTTGAACTCTGTATTCCACTGTACAACTTAGTACCCCATTTTCACAAAAGCTTCTAAGTAGGACATTGATGTTAAGCATATATTTTTGGCTCATTTGCAGACGCTTCAAGATGCCTTCTTATGGTTATTTCTCAACAATATAATTGCGGTTTATGATACCATATCATGTTGATTCCAGCATTAATGCTAAGAGGACTAGAAACTGACACCATCAGAAAAGATTCTAAAAAAAGCAATATTAAAACATAAATATCTGATTTGTGGAGTAATGGCAGACAAGGGAGAAGACTGTACACACATTTCAACATAAAATAGGTGTTTAGATGTAAAATTACCTCTGGCTGTTGCCCTTGGGACAAGCACACAATGAGCAATCTGCAATTGACCCAGTTACTTTCCCATAGTAGCCAGGAGCACATAGATGGCAGTGGTCACCAGCTGTATTATCTTGGCAGTCCTGCAACATGACAGCAAACCAACAATCAGCATTGCCTATAACTGGTTGTCGCTGGTAATACACTAATCCTTCACTTAATACTGCAGCAAGGAGGTTCTATAACAATGTACCCACTTTCAGGTAATGATCAGGGAAATTGGTGAAATCTGACAGTATGGTTTTTAGACTGGTCGATGCATGTTATCTATTGCTATAAGGCATATGTTTTTATGAAAGACACTTTTTTGCACTCGGAGATTGATTTTTTTGTTCACTATGCGGTGTTAGACATGTGAGCATAGCTAAATAGTTATGGTATTTTTATGGTATTTTATTAACATGTTGGCCCGCTAATGGCTGTATCTATTGTGAGACTGTGAGCCCCAGGGAGTTGATTGGCATGGCATCTGGGTACAGCTGCTATGCAGATTATACATATGGGTCCCTGGGGTGGAGCAATTGGAGAGCAGGGTGGGCCAATGCTCCATTTCCCCCATTTTGTGGAAATTCCATGCCAGGTTTTCCAGGAGGCAAGAAGTCCACAGGATCCGGTCCGGGATTCCTATGGGGCCGGCATAAGGCACAGGTGCTGGACATTAAAAACCCCTGGAGCCTGATACTCAGAGAGACTGTTGGGGGGAGAGGAAGTTCCCTGTGCTCCCAGGGCAAGGAGAGACCCTGAAGAAGACAATCCCTGAGCCAAGTGAGGCAATACCTGCCTGGACGTTTTGTGTGTTGTCTGGGGGAGGTTTTCCAGAGCCTGGCGTAGCTGGGTCTGGCTGGCAGGTTGAGTTAGTGGGTGATTAGGCTGGTCAGTCTGGACCAGCATAGTTAAGTTAGAGAGGGCTCCAATTGGGAGCTAGGTTTTCTTTTTATGATTTGGTTTTTGGGGTTTAAGCGGTTAAAATAAAGCGCTGTTTTGTTCAAAGCTACTGTTCCTGACTCTGATTGCCCCAGAGGACTGTGCTTAGGACCCCTAAAAGTGACATGTATGGCCCTCATGCTATAGGGTTTGTCACACTATTTTTATTGAATGGGAAATTGGGATTATACAGTAAATTATTGCAAATTATTAAAATATTAACCAACTCTCTGGTGGGGGAGTCGTAGGATAAAATTGTACAACGCCAGTGGGTATTACATGCAATAACATTCACCTTAGTCATCTGGCTTGATCTACTATCATATAAACTAATATTTAAATGCTCAAACAGACATAACCACAAATGGAAAAATATTTATCTAGATGGTCTAGAGTTACAGTTTTGCACATACATTCAGAATCATACAAAATACCCCTGATTTTACTTATATATAACATAGGTAGACTTGAATAAATGAAAATATTGTTTCAATTGTAAATGTTGACTGACCCCTTCAATGTGAGGCAATATTAAGATATGAAATAATATATAAATACGATGTAAATACTGAAAATATATTATCTCTCAAGGACCCTAAAATTGACAAGTTTTCACCCTAATTTTATTCTAACATTATTTTAATGTTAGTTATTAATGTAATTACAATGTAGAATGCATTATCATAAATGAGACTGAAATGTAATATATCTTGCTGCTTTGAGATCCTGTATAATGTTACATACCATGCATCTGCCAGTATCTGGATCACAGATCTCGCTGTGGTTGCTGCACTGACAGGGGACACAGGGAGGGTTTTGGAAACGTAACCCTAAGATACTGATTTCTGAGAGCTTCTCTCTATAGTATCCAGGTGCACACTCCTAAAGAAAGAAAAAAATGTGGTGAAAAGGGTAAATCCATTGTTTTTGAAACGGCAGAATAAAATTCTACTTTTTGGAAATGCAACCTACCTGACATGAAAGTCCTCTATAACCAGGGGGGCACTCGCAGACCTCAATGAGATGAGCAGCTTCTCGGCCAGAATGCATGTCTGATGCCTCCACCGCAATCTCCATTGATATATTAGAGATCCTAGGAATGTTCAAAAAAAGAGGAAAATAATAGGAATTTAACACAGAATGAACACATTAACTGATGACCTGATGTTTTACAAGCACATAAGTATAACGTGACTGTGATTTATGTACATAATTTACTAAATCTTTACCTGCTTTGTTGTAATCCATATCCATAAGATGCTTTGATTAGAATGTAATCAATGTTGTTTAAAACATACATGAAATCTGATCTTGTTACAGTCTGTTCAGAATCAAAATACCTCCAGTTATTCTGCAAATGACAAGCAAATAAAGGAAACATTCAGTGAAGTTAAATGGTAACCATTACATTGGATTAAACAAAAACACAGTTCCAGAGAAGTTTTGTGATCACAGCATAGACCATTGGATTGCTCACATTTTGCTGTCCTACTCTTTAGAATAATAATGTCTAAAGCATCAGAGACAATGTTCCAAAAGTCTGTACCTTGGCACTGAACATTCAACTAAGAGCCTTAATCCTTAGCAGCATTATGAGTTGGTTACTAAGTAATACATATGTTGGTTTGATGTGGCTCAGTTTTATTTTGCCCAGTTGGTTTTAACTGTGGAGAACTTGAGCAGCTGCTGAGAAGCCAGGCTATTACTTATATACAGTACTTACCTCTGTCATGCTGGCTTGAATCTCTGCTCTCACCGCGTTTCCAGGAGCAGGGGTGTACATAGATATAATCAGTTTGCTGGCGCTCCCACCTTTCATTAAAATCTTCGGCTCAAAATCAGAGGAACCAGAATCTCCCAGAGCATAATAAGTAATGACATATGACAGCATTCCACCGTAGGCCAAAATCTGTGGCCAGATAAATAGAAGATAAAAGTGTAAAACATGGTTTACATTGCCAGACAAAATAAAAAGAATGACTGTTAATGCAACCGCAAACATTAGACCTTTACGGCTCAACAATAAATTTTTATGTTATATTCATATCTTGGAATTCTCTGGGTTTGACCAGGATTCTCCGGGTAAAGCCCCGCTTCCTCGGGTCTTCCAGTCTTTATTTTTGCTTGGCAGGGGGCGGGACTTGGCTATATCCAATCTCCACCCACTTCCTGTTTTCTCCTACCCACTTTGCTTTGACTTCCCTTCTAGCAGGCCCCTATACAAGACCAACCCCGCCTCTATATGTGACTAGCCCCACCCGCCATCAAGGCAAGGCCACAGATATCACATTAATATGACCATTTTACATGTATCAAGTTAAATATTAACTACTGTTCTTACCTTATTATCTAAAAACTGTTGTGGTAATTAGCAATGCTAATTTTAAAACTTTAAATTAGAATAGAATGTATACTTGGTAATGGGATACAGGACAATAAATACAAATATCAGTGACTTACAGGTATGCGGACATAGCCTTCCATTTCGGCACAAAGCTGGGATACTCCAGAACAGAAACAGAGGGAACAGCCCAGTGGATTCTCAGCATGAAGAGCAAAAGTGCCAGCCTTACACTCGTTGCAATAACTTCCAACCACATTGTCCTGTAACAAAATAGGTGTATAAAATCACGTTTTTAAAAGGACAAAAGTACACATCATTTTACACATTTTGCAGATTAGCCATTTGTATAATGTGTTCTAGCTCTGTTACTTAAGCCCAAAATACTAGACAATCACCTAGATTCCTTATCATACTGTCGGTGGAGTTGCATTCATGAATAGCATAATAGATAATTAATCATAAATCATCTGTGCGCCTTTGCACTGTGGATTCTACGGTATCTTGGTCAAAATAAAAGTTTGCTAATGCAACCAGAGAGTTATGTGACAAAAATGGCCCATTGTACCTTAAAATACACATTCCCAATGTGATTGATTGAATTTGGTTGAATCACAATCTATTCCAAAAAGCAGTGGCTAAATCTTGTGGAGGCCAAAAAAAGCCTACTTTAAGGGCTAAACATTTTCTCTTTAATGTTTAATACAAAAATTCAATGGATTCTAGCTGAATTGGCTTCAATGGGAGCAGTGCAGGCTGCAGGACATGTGCTCTCGGTGCAGACAGGGGAGAAGGAGTCTGGTTTTGTTACTAAAAACTGCAAAATAATGTACAGTACGTGACAAACTGCACGCAGAAAAAATGCATTGGTTTTACACAGAACATTGTTTTCCCAAGGATGTTTGAAGCTATACAATGTATTATACCATGTTATATTTTTTTTTATCAAGTTATGTTATAAAACACGTGTTGGAGTAATACAGAGAACAGGGTTTATTTACCTTACAAGCACATTCGCCGGTCTCTTCCACGCAGCTGCACACCTTCCGTTCATCATCACACCATGCAGACTGCGTGCCTTCGGGATCACAGTCACAAGAAACGCACTCGGGATATTTCCTATATCCAAACAGGCAGGCGCTGCAGCTCTGTCCACCAAATTCCTTTCTGCAATGGCACTGGCCAGTTGAAAGGTCACACTGGAGGCTGTTGGACCCATCTTTGCTGCAGTTACATTCCTGAAATCAGACAAATACATGACATCTTGACATTTGCAGCATTAATATGATCCTGTTGGCAGATATCCCGGCCAGACCAACTAGGTTGTTGGTCACATGGTTATCCGGCACAGGCTTTGATAATTCTAGAGGTCTCTTACCAGACATCCAAGTTCTGGATCATGACCCCAGTAGTTGGTGTCACAGAATTCACACTTGGGTCCATGCGTATGAGGAGGGCAGATGCACTCTCCAGACTCAGGATCACAGTTATTCTGGGTGTGTGCACAGTCACAAGCTGGGAAGGAAAACGTAACACAACAATGTTGGAAAATTGCAAAATGTGAAAGGGGGACACTTTTTTTAAAAAAAACCTCTCCGATACAAGCAATTGCATCACCACTTAAAACACACTTTATTTTTGTCAGCACAGTCATGCATATTAAAAATAACCAACACATTGAATTGAATTCCCATAAGGCTCAGCCAGACATACTACTTCCATGATGCTGGCTGAGCGTCATGGGAAGTGCAGCAACAGTAAAGCTGCAGATGCTAGCTGTGAACTACAATTCCTATGATTCTCAGCCATCCAGCCAGGTGTCCACCATAATGCTGGCTGAGCACCATTGGAAGAGTAGTCCACAGCAGCAGAATTTTTTTTTTAAATTAAAAAAGGCTAATGTTATCCTCCCTCCATTGATTTTTGGAATCAAAACGTTTGATACTGCAAAAATTGATGACATTATTCTTCACGATATTCTTGTAAGAAACTTTTATTTCTTTGTTAATTCATGTAAACAATTGTTTCATATTTATTAAGAAATTTCCTTTTATTTGCCAACCCCCCCAGTTATGCACAGCTGCCCCCAGAAATGCATTATACCCCCTATATGACACTCTGCCTTCCTGATATGCCTTATACCCTCCTATATGCCGCTCTGCCCCATGATATGCCTTTTAACCCCCTATATGCCTTATACCCCCCTATATGGCACTCTGCCTCCAGAAATGCCTTATACCCCCTATATGCCACACTGCCTCCAGAAATGCCTTATACCCCTATAAGCCACTCTGGAGGCAGAGTTTAAAAGGGGTGGGACGAAGAGCTGAGGCACGGCCATTGGGCGGCGCGGTGGGTGCACGCCAGCCCCTTTATTTTCATTAGACGCCGGCGGCCGGAAAAGGCTTTCAATCCCGTTTGCAGCCGCTCAGCGGCTGTTTTCAATGTTGATCTGCCGGCCAACATTGAAAACAGCCTCTGAGCGGCTGCGAACAGGATTGAAAGCCCCTTCCGGCCGCTGGTATCCCGGGACAGAGACCCCAAATCGGGACTGTCCCGTCTGAATCGGGACAGCTGGGGGGCATGCGATCATAGAATTGAATATAGCTATGCATCAGCTCCAAAACATAACTAATCAACACTGTGCAAAACCTACGAGTGCAGCCGCCATCCTGGTATGCATAAAATCCATGGGCACAAACATCACACTTGAGTCCAGCTACTCCAGGTACGCAGGTGCACTGCCCGGCATCATTACAAGCATCTGAAACGGAGCCTGACTCGTTACAATCACAGGGGAGACATCCAATGCCAGACGTCAAACCGTAGAATCCATGCTGTGGGAATAAACCATAAAGTCACTCACTTTCCATGAAAATGTATTTAATTCCTAGAGTGCGTTAATGGCCCTATAGAAGTGCCGTTTGCTTAACCGGATCCGTGTTGGTGAGTCCACAGGAGAATACTGTTATGTTATCTATCTTTGTATCTGTTATAAAATCAACTATATTTAATTGCCCTGATCTTATTCTTTTTACACTATACATTCACTTTAAGAATAACCGGTTTTATTGTTTCTTACCACGCACTGATCGCATCTTTTTCCAAACACATTTGGTTTACATTCACATATGCCAGTCTCGTGGCGACAAATGCCTGAAACAGAGCTTTCAGGATGGCATTGGCAAGCTTAAAAAAAGAAAAGGAAAAAAATAGACGTAAATAATGGTCAACTTTTTTAAATTAGCAAATATACACATTTAAAAAAATAAATATGATACATAGTGAATAATGCATTTGTTTGCATTCAAAAGCTTAGTCTGCCAGAAAAAAAAACCAGCAGATGTTTAAGGGAAAAAAGAAGGGAAATTCCACAATAAACTAGATGCCTTCATTCAACTATCCGAAGACATAACGTGCATACAGCTATAGGGATTAATCAACGGGAAATGTTGAGGCACAACAAGAAATAAAAGGCACAAAAAAGACAATCTAGTCAAGTAAATGCCACATTTGTGACACCAACGGAGAGTGCGCCGTTTTCTTAACTGGATCGGTGTTGGTGGGCCCACGGGAGAATACTGCCTCCTTACTACAAAGAAGGTGACTCCGTCCTGAATCACAGGGGCTCATACCCACCAACACAATATGTACAGTCAACCGCAGCGGTATTTATGTCACGCGAAATGCTGCCGTACTTAAGTTATGGCGAGTGCTTAAACTTTTTTTGTTTTGTCATATTAAAATCTCCTATGGGTACTTAATTTATTAGTATGATTACTTTGCATTATTATGTTTATCTTAGCTATACTTCTAAAGTATTTGCTCGGCTGCACAGTCAAGTCAAACGGGAGTTAATATATGCATGGAATCAGCCATTCACAATCGAGTGGGCGGGGTTATCTGGCTGACGCAATAACAAAGGCACCAACGAAAAGCTAGAAGCTGATACAGCAGCTGAAAACCTATTTTGACAGAATAAATTGATTTGGAGAGAAATAAGTAAAGCGCAAACGCCACAGGTATCCCCCTCGAACATTGTTATATGCTGGTGCAGTATTTATATTGTTAAAAAAAACAAAACATTTAATAGATTTATAAATATTTATTTGGGGTTTGTGTGACGTTTTTAACCCATTCAGGAACAAGAGATTTTCACACTCCAAAATCATATTTGCTAAAGCATGATTTTACTTTTATATTTTTGATGTACCCATAAAATAAATTAGATATTGGTTTGCTCAGGACGGGACATACTAAAACAAATGACAAAATGGATTGCCCATAGACCCATGGGCCACTTCATCAGAACTGTATACGTGGGCTCATTTTTTACTATTAAAAAAAGAAATAAAAGGCCCAAAGTAATATCATGGTATTACATTTACATGAAATACACGAAGAACAATAGCTGAATTTAACTTTTGTTTTTAATTGTACTGGAACAATCCGGGCAACGCAGCTGGTGAGCACATACATTTTGCCTAACAGCTATTAAGGAGGTTATTGAGAATGACCGATTCTGGTGCAAAACAAAAAAAAAAAAAACAGAGATGGTTATTACACACAAGCCTCTCAGCGTCAGGTTGTTTAGAAAGTTTTATCGGCGTATCACTGATTTATCAGAGAAGACTGTGGTTAAAGACATTTAATCCACTAAAATATACATCTATTCCTCAATTAGGAAAGAATGGTAATGTTATGGCAACGAAGGTAAGAGCGCTGGATTATCTAAAAGAATAAGACCCAAGTAGCATGTAAATGTTTCTTACCAGAGCAGTTTTTCGCTAAGATTGCATCCCCATAGAAGCCATCGGCACATCGTTCACAGTGCCGTCCCGCTGTGTTGTCTGTGCATTTGAGGCATTCTCCTGTCACTGCATTACAATGGCCAACCTCAAAAGGGTCTATGTTCCCATTGCAATCACAAGGGACGCACGATCCTCCGGGAACAGAGGGACTGCCATAGTAACCATTTGCACATCTAGAACATAGGAAGTATTTAGTATTAACAAAACGTACTCTTTCAAAACACAGTTAATAACAGAGTAAAAAAGAAATCAACCAAGTCACTGCTATTATCATACATTTAAATTCACTATAACCATCATATCCCACAATGTAAAGTAAATTCTGCAATGCTGTAAGTCTATAAAGAAGTTGAAAGAACGGTTCTGCTTATATAAAATGTAGTTCAAATCTGCATGTTTAAGTTATGAAACACATCCATTCTGGATTGTATTGCTCCGGAAATTCTCAAATTCCAAATAATCCAATCTGAGTACAGCTGTGCAATGCATTCGATGTATTTACTATGTGTTGGTCTGTACATAACCGTTTGAACTTGACATTTGTATAAAGTCGTAAGTGCCCCTTTATACAATACTATTAAATATTATTCATTGTGTATTAAAGACGATAAATAATGACTTACTTTTCACACCGTGTTCCGGTGTATCCAGGGGCACACTGGTCACAGACTGCCTCACCGTCAATGGATAAGTGACATGTTGGACTGAAACTGAATTAGAAGAAATATAACATACCACGTAAAACAGAACTCATTTTTTGGCTTTACATTGGTATCTCAAGTAACAAGATAATCAAATTAAAACTATACAACAAAATATTACATCCAAAAATGTAAATAAACAGTTCAGACTGGCTTGGTAAAGAGAGTACATTGGCGTGAATCATTTAAATGAAGGCTCACTTGTTAGTGGAGATCAGCAGAGGACAGGCGCATGGTTGGCAGTCATTAGGTGTTCCATGGTAAGGGTTTCCATAATAGCCTGGCATGCACTGATCACAATGATGTCCTGTGGTATTGTGCTGACAGTCCTGAAGGGCCATAAATAATTATGTTAGTAAAGAAACAAATTCTCTCTCTCTCTCTCTCGTACATGTAAATGCAGACGGTTAAATTACTTACATAACATGCACCATGGATGTCGCACTCAGTCGCGTGGCCGTTGCATTCACAGGGTTCACAGATGCCACCAAACAGCGTTCCACCCACACGATAATGACCAGGGAGACAAGACTAGAAAAGAGTAATTTCTGATTATAATATATACACCTTTACTACCTGCATGCTGTAAATATATTTAAGCTCTTGAAAATACTTTATTACTAAATGGCAAAAATGGAAAGAAATAAAATGGAGGCTTGGCTGAAACTCCCACTGGGTCGATGGAACTGACCATGCACTCGCCTACGTCGATGTGTTTCAGGAGTGGTGTGGAAAGCAAGGGCTTGTTTCACTCACCTCTGCCTATTTTAACCAATCTCCACTTACTCTCTCTCATTTACAGCCATGCATTCTCCCTCCTACAAAAGAAACATAGAAACATAGAAAGTGACGGCAGATAAGAGCCAGAAGGCCCATCCAGTCTGCCCAACCTCTGAGTACTCTCCTTTAGTACTTGCCCTTATCCTATATCTAGCTTGGCATTATGCCTATCCCATGCTTGCTTAAATGACTTTACTGTATTAACATCTACCACTTCCACTGGGAGGCTATTCCATGCGTCCACTACCCTTTCCGTAAAGTAATATTTTCTGATGTTACCATTAAACCTTTGCCCCTCTAGTTTATGCTTGTGTCCTCTTGTTGTGGTTTTATTTCTCCTTTTAAATAAACTTTCTTCCTTTACTTTGTTGATTCCCTTTAAGTATTTAAATGTTTCTATCATATCCCCCCTGTCCCGTCTTTTTTCCAGGCTATATAGGTTAAGATCCTTTAACCTGTCCGGGTAAGGTTTATTTTGTAATTCATAAACCATTTTAGTAGCCCTTCTCTGCACTTTCTCCAACATATCTATATCCTTCTGGAGATATGGTCTCCAGTACTGTACACAATACTCCAAGTGAGGTCTCACCAGTGATCTGTACAGCGGCATGAACACTTCCCTCTTCCTACTGCTAATACCTCTCGCTATACAACCAAGCATTCTGCTAGCATTACCTGCTGCTCTACTGCATTGTCTACCTACCTTTAAATCCTCAGAAATAATTACCCCTAAATCCCTTTCCTCATACGTTGAGGTTAGGACAGTACCAAATAGTCTATACTCTGCCCTTGGGTTTTTATGCCCCAGGTGCATTACTTTGCATTTATCCACGTTAAATGCCAATTGCCACAGCTCTGACCATTTTTCCAGCTTACCTAGATCGTTTGCCATTTGGCTTCTTCCTCCAGGAACATCAACCCTGTTGCAAATTTTTGTGTCGTCGGCAAATAAACATACCTTTCCATCAACACCATCTGCAATATCACTAATGAAAATATTAAAGAGAATGGGTCCAAGTACAGATCCCTGAGGTATCCCACTGGTAACAAGACCTTGTTCTGAATATACGCCATTGACTACAACCCTCTGTTTTCTGTCACTCAGCCACTCCTTAATCCATTCAACAACATTGGGATCTAAACCCAGAGATTGCAGTTTATTTATAAGTCTTCTATGTGGGACAGTGTCAAAGGCCTTACTGAAATCCAGATACGCAATGTCTACTGCACCACCTTGATCAATTACTTTAGTCACCCAATCAAAAAAATCAATAAGATTTGTTTGGCAAGATCTTCCTGAGGAAAACCCATGTTGTTTTTGATCTTGAAAGCCATGTGACTTCAGATGTTCAACAATCCTTTCCTTTAACATGGTTTCCATTAATTTTCCCACTACAGATGTAAGACTAACTGGCCTGTAGTTGCCCGACTCCTCCCTACTGCCTTTTTTGTGTATAGGCACGACATTCGCTACTTTCCAATCCCCAGGGACAACTCCCGTTACCAATGATTCGTTAAATATATCAGTTAACGGTTTTGCTAGTACACCCCCAAGCTCTTTTAATAACTTGGGGTGTATCCCATCAGGCCCCATCGACTTATTTGTCTTTACCTTAGACAACTGAAGTAAAACCTCCGCCTCGATAAACTCACATATTTCAAATGATTCAGTCTTTTTTCCCAACTGAGGTCCCGTTCCATCATTCTCATCTGTAAAAACTGAACAGAAATATTCGTTGAGGCAGTCAGCTAAACCTTTATCCTCTTCTACATATATGCCTTTTGTTTTTAGTCTAACTAATCCTTGTTTAACTTTCCTTTTCTCATTTATATATCTAAAAAATGTTTTATCTCCATTTTTTACTGATAGGGCAATTCGCTCTTCTGCCTGTGA